>NC_052044.1:833196-880131 GCF_015832195.1 Motacilla alba alba | reverse complement strand
TTTCTGCAGGGGACAGGCAGGCACACGGTCAGCAGGGACAGGGTGGCCACAGCAGGCCCCTGTCCTGTTGCCACAGCCAGGCTGTGAGCCCTGGGGCAGGGGCTGAGGGGTGGGGATGCGTCCCCGTGCTGCCCGTACCTCGTCGGAGCCGTCGGCGCAGTCGTGGTCCCCGTCGCATTTCCACCTGCCCGCGATGCAGCGGCCGTTGGCGCACGAGAACTCGCTCTCGGAGCAGGGCCGGGGCGCTGGGGACACACAACACAGCGTGTGCCCTGAGCGTGGGGACATTTGGGAGGGCAGGGGGTGTCCCTGGCCAGCAGCTGGGGGGCCACAGGGTGACACGGACACACAGCCGGTGGCACTGGGGACGGGGCGGGTACAGGGCAGAGCTGTGGGAGCTGCCAGAGGGGCACAGCTGGTACCACCTCCCGGCCCCTTCCCATCCCACTCCCTGTGGGGGTTTTGGGGGACGCTGTGGCCACAAAGCCTGGCTGTCCCCAAGGGAACAGGTCACTCACTCTCCACAGGGCAGCACCAGCCCCACTGCTGCCCACCCCAGCTGCCCCCCAGGCAGGAGGAACGGCAGCAGTGCCCTGGCAGAGCCTCATCCCTGTCCCCCCTCACAGGGCATGGGGACAGCTCACAGCTCACTGGCACAGCCAGTGCCAAATCCAGGAGGACGGCACGTGGCACGGCCGCCCACCTGGGATGGCTCTTGGGACCCTTCCCCTGCCCTCGGCCCTGGGGTATTGGGGCACAGGGACCCCCCTTGTCACGGCACAGGACTGTGGGGGAAGAGGGGAGCAGGGGGTGTCCAGGGGGAGCAGGGAGAGGCACGGTGGGGATGGGTTTTGGAGCCAAGTCCAAGCCATGCACGGGCCCTGCAGAGCAGCAGGGTCAGACCCTCCCCAGCTGTGGCTCCGTGGAGGGAAATGCTGGTGCTGATGCTCAGTAAATCCACCTGGATTGTCCAGTCCCGACCCCTCTGCCCTCACCTAGAAATTATTGTCTTCATCGCTTTTAGAGAGACTGTAACATGGAATTAAAAGATTTTGGCAGGAACCTACCTCTGAGCGCCCCATAACGACAGTGTGGAAATGGAGAAAAACATAAGATGAAGTGAAATGGCACAAACTCAAAAACACGACGGGAAATCAACAGAAAAGAAAACAAAAGCTGCACCCTGAAGAGCTGCAGGAAGACAGAGGGACCCAGTGGGCACTGCGGGGTGGGAGAGGGTCTAGCAGCAGACCCTGGTGCCATCCCCTGGGCAGCCTGGAACCCTCTGGGTGCTGCGGGGTGGGAGAGGGTCTGGCAGCAGACCCTGGTGCCATCCCCTGGGCAGCCTGGAACCCTCTGGGTGCTGTGGGGTGGGCGAGGGTCTGGCAGCAGACCCTGGTGCCATCCCACGGGCAGCCTGGAACCCTCTGGGTGCTGTGGGGTGGGCGAGGGTCTGGCAGCAGACCCTGGTGCCATCCCACAGGCAGCCTGAACCCTCTGGAGGGACAGAGCCACAGCGCAGCCCCGGGAATGGCCTTGTCCATCAGGACACTCGTGTTCCTTGGCTGCTCAGTGGGGCAGGTGCTGGCACTCGACCCGGAGCTCACCAAGGGGCAGCACTGAACTCTCTGCCCCAGCTCTGGGGATCAGCCACCTCCCCACACACTGGCCCAGGCCTGAGGTTGTGACCCACGTCCCTCCTGACAGCTCTGTGTGTCCCCAACAGGGACAGGGGTGATGCCTGGTGGCAAAGCAGGACAAGGTGCCCTCAGGTGACTCTGTTGGGCCCCCATGCCGCTGCAGGGAGTGTGCTGGGGTCACCCTTTGTGTCACTTGTCACCCTTGGGGCGTCTCCTTGGCACAGCCTCCCCTCTGCAGGGCTCTCCAGATCCCTGGAGTCACGGCTGTCCCGGCCGGGGGGACACGGTGGCTCTCCCAGCCACCAGCAGGACAGCAAAAGAGGGGCTGGGGGGGCCCAAACCTCTCCCCTGTGCCGTGCTCCACCCTGGGGACAGCAAGGGCTGGGGGGGTGGCACGTACTGCAGCTCTCCTCATCCGAGTTGTCGCCGCAGTCGTTGTCGTAGTCGCACTGCCAGCGGCCTGGCACGCAGCGGTTGTTCTTGCAGCGGAACTGGTACGGCTCGCACGTGCGCTCGTCTGGGGGACAGCGGGGACAGGGACGGGTCAGTGCTGGGGCACCGATGGCACAGGGACAGGGACAGGGACAGGGACAGTGCTGCCCCAAAGTGGGGCATGGATGGCACAGGGACAGGGACAGGGACAGGGGTCAGCACTGCCCCCAAGGAGGGCATGGACAGGGGCAGAGCTGCTCCAAAGGAGGGCATGAATGGGACAGGGACAGGGACAGGGTCAGGGACAGGGTCAGGGACAGGGACAGGGTCAGGGACAGGGTCAGGGTCAGGGACAGGGACAGGGTCAGGGACAGGGACAGGGTCAGGGACAGGGTCAGGGACAGGGTCAGGGTCAGGGACAGGGACAGGGTCAGGGACAGTGACAGGGTCAGGGTCAGCACTGCCCCAAAGGAGGGCATGGATGGGACAGGGACAGGGACAGGGTCAGCACTGCCCCAAAGGAGGGCATAGATGGGACAGGGACAGGGACAGCACTGCCCCAAAAGAGGGCATGGATGGGACAGGGACAGTGACAGTGACAGGGACAGGGACAGGGACAGTGCTGCCCCAAAGGAGGGCACGGATGGGACAGGGTCAGGGTCAGGGTCAGGGACAGGGACAGGGACAGTGACAGGGTCAGGGTCAGCACTGCCCCAAAGGAGGGCATGGATGGGACAGGGACTGGGACAGTGACAGGGACAGGGACAGTGCTGCCCCAAAGGAGGGCATGGATGGGACAGGGACAGGGACAGGGACAGGGACAGAGTCAGCACTGCCCCAAAGGAGGGCATGGATGGGACAGGGACTGGGACAGTGACAGGGACAGGGACAGTGCTGCCCCAAAGGAGGGCATGGATGGGACAGGGACAGGGACAGGGACAGGGACAGGGACAGGGACAGGGACAGGGACAGAGTCAGCACTGCCCCAAAGGAGGGCATGGATGGGACAGGGACAGGGTCAGGGACAGGGTCAGCACTGCCCCAAAAGAGGGCATGGATGGGACAGGGACACGGACAGGGACAGGGACAGGGACAGGGACAGGGACAGGGACAGGGACAGGGACAGGGACAGGGACAGGGACAGGGACAGGTCAGTGCTGTCCCAAAGGAGGGCATGGATGGGACAGGGACAGGGACAGGTCAGTGCTGCACCAAAGGAGGCAAGGGACCAACAGAGACAGGGACAGGTGGCAGCACTGCCCTGAAAAAGGGGACAGGACAGGGACAGGGACAGGGGTCAGCACTGCCCTGCACATGGGGAGGGACAGAACAAGGACAGGGACCAGGACAGGGGTCAGCATTGCCCTGCACCTCCCTCTGACCCAGCCCTGCCCACGCCACTCAGAAAAGGAGCAGCTGGAGCTCCTGGGGCACCCCAGAGGAGACAGCTGGCACCAAGCCAGCCTGTCCCTCAGGGAACAGGGACACAAGATGACAATGGCCTGTCCCCAGCTCACCGCATTCCTCCTTGGGCTCATCGGATCCATCCCCACAGTCGTCCTCCCCGTCACACTTCCAGCGCGCCGGGATGCACCGGCCCGAGTCCTTGCAGCGGAACTCGTCCACGCCACAGGTCATTTGGGCTGGAGGGGACAAAGGGACACAGGCACACGGCAGGGATCAGCACTGGTCAGGCGTGCGTTGCTCTCTGCAGGGCTGATGAACAGCCTGGAGCTGGGTGAGATCCCCCTCTCTTCCAAGAAGTTCTCCAGGGAGAAGTCAGGGAGTGAGCAGGGACTGGGGTAGAACTGAGCAGGGACTGAGCAGGGACTGAACAGGGACTGGGGTAGAACTGAGCAGGGACTGAGCAGGGATTGAGCAGAGACTGAGGAGAGACTGGGGTAGAACTGAGCAGGAACTGAGCAGGGACTGAGGAGAGACTGGGGTAGAACTGAGCAGGAACTGAGCAGGAACTGAGAGAGGGACTGGGGTAGAACTGAGCAGGAACTGAGGAGAGACTGGGGTAGAACTGAGCAGGGACCGAGCAGGGACTGAGGAGGGACTGGGGTAGAACTGAGCAGGAACTGAGGAGGGACTGGGGTAGAACTGAGCAGGAACTGAACAGGAACTGAGCAGAGACTGAGGAGAGACTGGGGTAAAACTGAGCAGGAACTGAACAGGAACTGAGCAGAGACTGAGGAGGGACTGAGGTAGAACTGAGGAGGGACTGAGCAAAGACCAAGGAGGGACTGAGGAGGGACTGGGGTAGAACTGGGCAGGGACTGAGCAGAAACAGCGCAGGGACTGAGCAGGGACCAAGACGGGACAGAGCAGGGACCTGCCACCCCGCCAGCACACAGAGGTGCCCGGCGTGGGCATTTTACCCGTGGGCACAACCCCCTCCCCACACAGGTGCCTTACTGCAGTTAGCGGGTTCATCGGAGCCGTCCACGCAGTCGTTGTCACGGTCACAGACCCAGACACGGGGGATGCAGCGCTTGGTGATGGCACACTGGAACTGGTTGGGGGCACAGGTCACCTCCGCTGCAGGAGGGAGAAGGGGTGTCAGGAAGGGCAGCAGGGCAGGCAGGGGCCAGCCAGCTCTTTCCCCAAAAAACAGCTGTGGGGTTGAGGTGCGTGGATGCTCCAGGGATCACAAGGGGCTCAGTGGAGATGGAGCAGAGCCATAAAATGGCCCCAGAAGACTCCAAGCTATGAGGGGACAGGGCAGAGGCCACCAGATCCCTCAGCTGGGCAACAGGCTCAGCCCAAATCCGCTTCAAGGGACTTAAGGATTTCATTCCCACTAGGAAACTGCAGGGGTGATGGCGACAGAGGGGCTGCAGAGACCAGGGGTATGGAGAAAGCCCTGGCACAACCCAGGGAGCCAAACACCCCAAGACACAGACCTGAGCCCCTCAGTCTGACCCACACTAGCTCCCACCTGAGCCCCCCGAGCCCCCCACTCACGACAGTCCTTCTCGTCCTCGCCGTCCCCGCAGTTGTCCTGCCCGTTGCAGCGGAAGATGCCGGGGATGCAGCGGTTGGTGTTGGTGCACTTGAACTGGCTGGGCAGGCAGACGTGGATGTCTGGGGAAGAGGTGACACGGTCAGGGGGTGACGGGCCGCAGCTCCACGCTGTGGAGGCCTGGGGGGGTCACAAGGGGACACAGGGAACCTACCACAGTTGGCCTCGTCCGAGTTGTCCTGGCAGTCGTTGTCGCCGTCGCAGATGAAGGCGGGGTTGGTGCAGATCCCTGTGGAGCACTGGAACTGCCCTGGCCTGCACTTGAACTCAGCTGTGGGGTAACACAGGGCAAACACAGGTTTGCTCTGAGGGACATTTTTAGGGCACATCTCAACCTCAAACCCCTGCTCCACCCCTCTGGTGTCCTCTGCGGGGACCCAGCATCCAATTCTGGGGTCGGGCCCTGCTCCGTGGGACAATCCTGACACAGGGACAGACGTGTCCCACCGCTCCCTGCACCCGGTCATTGGGCTGACCCTCCCCTTCCCACGGGGTGCTGTGTCACCCCCTGGCACTCACGGCAATCCTCCGGCTCGTCCGACCGGTCCCCGCAGTCGTCCTCGGTGTCGCATTTCCACCAGAAAGGGATGCACTTGTCGTTCTTGCAGACAAACTGAAGGAGAGAGGAGCTCGTGGGGTGGCTCAGGATGGGGAGGGGGCACCCCAAAAGATTTCAACCCCCAGGGAGCTCAGCCAAGGGCACTGATCCTGGGCTGTCCCCTCCAGGTATTGCCAAATCCTGACCCAGAGCAAAGCCTTAACCCCACCCAGGCCCTGGGGTTCAAGGAGAGGGGCAGAAGAACATTCCAGAGCTGGAGGCTCTCTGGCTCCCCTGGACACCCCCAAACATGAAGTGCCACACAGAGGGAGGTGCTGTCTGCACCCAGACAACACCCCGGGGAGATCATGGCAGGAGGGGCACGGGCATGGGGAATACCCAGGCAGGCAGGGACAGGCAGGGACAGGCAGGGACAGGCAGGGACAGGCAGGGACAGGCAGGAAAAGGCAGGCAGGGGCTTACCTGGCTGGCAGTGCAGTTGGACACACAGGTTTTGCCGTCACTGCCCAGGTAGAAGTTGGTGGGACAGGCACACTTGTGCCCCCCGCCCGGCGAGAGCAGGCAGAGGTTGCTGCAGCCGCCGTTGTTGGTCTTGCAGGGATGGTTGGGAACTGGGGACAGCAGGGTGACAACAGCGAGTCAAGCCGAGCTGGGGACCCTCTGGGTGGCATGGGAGCAGCAAAACCCTTGCCACCCTGCTCCTGCTCCCCCTGCCTAACCTAGCATCCCCCCATATCCCCTTCCTGGGGTGGCTCCCCAGCACCCCCAAGCCGTGCTCTGTGAGAAATGAATTTGTACTTCTGTTTCTCCAAAGTATCCAGTCTTATTTGCAAGGCCACCCTTCGAAACTTGTTTCTAGCTCCATTTCTCCCTCAACAACGTCCGTCCTACTCCACGGCGTTTCCAAGTCAGCATTTCTTATCTCAAGGCCTTCTGTCGGGCCTGGAGAACTTTCTACAAATCCGTTTCCCACGCTGCTCACCGTCGGGCTGGCGGTAGGGGTGGTAGATGTGGATGTCCATGGGCCGGTGCAAGGTGCTGATCAGCAGCGTCTTGTTGGCTCCCGTTGTCTTGTGGGCCCGGTTGATGGATTTGGTCTCCCAGTCAGTCCAGTAGATGAAATCCTCGAAGAGGGTGAGGGCGAAGATGTGTGGGATGTCCTGGCTCAGCACTGCGAGGGGAGCGGGCGCTCAGCGAGGGGCTGAGCCACGTTCCCCTCCCACAAAGAAGCAGCACGGACACAAGCGAGTGCCCAGAGCTGGGGACTGTCCTCAACAGCGCCGGCTCTCATTCCAACACCTCACCCAGAGCCTGGACCCCCCCCAAGGTGTGCTGGCTCTCACCCGTGTGCCGGTTGGAGCCGTCCAGGCTGGCGAACTCGATGTAGTCCTCGCGGGCGTCGGCCCAGTAGATGCGGCTGTTGATGTAGTCGAGGGTGAGGCCGTTGGGCCACGTGATCTTGGTGTCCACGATGACGCTGCGGTTGGTGCCGTCCATGCCGATCTTGCCGATCAGAGAGTGGTCCCCCCAGTCCGTCCAGTAGAGGTAGCTGGGGATGAAACAGAAGGGAAGGGAGATGGTGAGTTGGGAAGCACAGAAATATCTCCCTGTGAGGGTGGGGAGGACCTGGCTCAGGATGCCCAGAGAAGCTGTGGCTGCCCCATTCCTGCAAACGTCCAAGGTTAGATGGGGCATGGAGCAACCTGGGATAGTGGAAGGTGGGGTGGAACAAGACAGTCTTTAAGGTCCCTTCCATCCCAAACCACCCATGACTCTGTGACAAATGATGGTGCACAGGGTAGGGAAAAGCATCCAGGTGTCCTGGAGGCCAAGAGGGAAGGATTCATCCCGTCTTCCAACCTCTGGGACTACGGCAAGATGACCACAATGACCACAGCCCCCTTCCCAGCTCTGAGCAGCAGGTGCACGTCCCCCAGGCTCTCACCCGTTCTGCACGTCCACCACGAGCGCGCGGGGCTCGCGCAGGCCCGAGTTGACCAGCACGGTGCGGTACGCGCCGTTGAGCTTCGACACCTCGATGGTGTCCCGACCCTTGTCACACCAGTAGAGGTTTCCTCCCACCCAGTCCACAGCCAGCCCGTCGGGGTTGCTGAGCCCCGTGCGGTGAAGGACCTGCCAGGAGGAGTCAGAGGTGACAGGGATGAGCAGAGAGAACCAAACCCTGATGTCTCAGGGGTGACAGCATCTCCCCTCCCCAGCCCAGATCTTCTTCATCACTCCCCTTTTTAGGTTTAGATGGGATTTTGGGAAGGAATTCCTCCCTTTGAGGGTGGGGAGGCCCTGGCAGAGGTTGTCCAGAGAAGCTGTGGCTGCCCTGGATCAATGGAAGTGTCCAAGGCCAGGTTGGATGGGGCTTGGAGCAACCTAGGACAGTGGAAGGTGTTCCTGCCCACGACAGGGGAGTGAAACTGGATGAACTTTTAAGATCCCTTCTGACCCAAATCACTCCATGACTCTTCCCCCAGCCTTCCTTGTCCCACATTTCAGGGCAGCGTGGAGCCCACCCCTGCTTGGGGTGGGGCTGCAAATCATCCCACAGCAACTGGGGCTGACTCCCAAAGCCCAGTGATGACCCCACAGCGGGGCAGGAGGTGGGTGAGGCCCGGCTGCCCAGCCCAGGGGTGACCCAGGAGCTGCCCCTGCTCCTCACCTGGACGTTGCTGCCGTTGATGTGCATGCGGCGGATCATGCTGCCCTGCGTGGTGACATCCGTCCAGTAGATCATCTGCTCCCGGTAGTCGAAATCCAGAGCCACGGCATTGTTCAGCCCCTGGAGAGCAGGGAGGGAGAAGGGTTGCAGCAGCCTCAGTGGCTGGCATGGGCTCGGGGGGGGTTTTATAGAACCCACAGCCTCCCTGCCTGCTCCTCGCTCACAGTGACCTCCTGACATTTAGATGGATCTACCATTCCCCTGGGAAGCCAAGAGCTCAAACTCCTCAGCTGGCAGCTCCCGTGTCCTCCAGGGCCCGCTCCATCCCCAAATCCCAGCCACACGGGGCTGCTGTGCCTCCTGCTCCCGGCTCACCCCGCACCTGCTTGAGCAGAGTGTAGTTGGAGCCGTCCAGGTTGAGCTTCCTCAGGTAGTAGCGGTTGGCGAAGATGAGGAAAGGCTCTTCATCTGCACGGGGAAAGAGGGAAAAGTGGCAGGGGAGCACTGCTGGGATGTGGGCAGAACCCTGCAGACCTGCCACCGCTCCCTCATGAGCTGGGGGCAGCCACTTCACCCTCCAACTCCAGCGCCAGGAGCACCCCAGGGTCACCAGGAACATCCCGAGCTCTGCATCCACACCTGGCCCTCACCTGTGACAGCCTTGCAGCTGGTGGGGTTGTCAGGTCTGAGCTTGTAGCCCTCAGTGCAGAGGCACTTGTAGCTGCCCAGGGTGTTGATGCACTTCTGGCTGCAGGGGTAGGTGGTGGAGCACTCGTCGATGTCGATGCACGTCTTGCCGTCGTCCTTCAGCCGGAAGCCGGGACGGCATCTGCACTGCAGGAGCAACCCGGAGCTGTCAGACACCTCCAAGGCCCGCACGCCGGGAGCTGGCAGGTGCTGGGAGGTGACAAGTGTCACCATGGGACACGCAGACTCAGCAAAGACAGCCGAGGTGCACAAACAGCGCCTGAAGCGCCCGCGTCACGTCCCCGGCCCAGCTGGCACAGGACAGACACAACCCTCACGTCTGCGGAGGAGGAAGGAGAGGGAACAGCAGGAGCTGTGCCAGGGGAGGTTTGGGCTGGATATCAGGAAAAGGTTCTTCCCCCAGAGGGTGGTCAGGCACTGCTGGCTGGCACAGCCCCAAGGCTGCCAGAGCTCCAGGAGCATTTGGACAACACTCTCAGGCACACGGTGAGATTGCTGCGGTCTCCTGTGCAGGAGCTGGGACTTTGTGGGTCCCTTCCAACTCAGGGCATTCTGTAATTCCACGATCTCTGCAGCCAGCCCCCCCCACCCCGTGGCCCCCTACCTTGTACCCAATCTTGAGGTCCTCACACTCCTGGGAGCAGCCACTCAGCTTCTTGTTGAGGCACTCGTTGATGAAGCAGTTGAGCTCGTCAGAGCCGTCGGCGCAGTCGTTGTTGTTGTCGCAGAGCAGCGCCTCGGAGATGCAATTCCCGTTCTTGCAGAGGAAGAAGGAGTCGTTGCACTTGTTTTCTGCGGAGAGGAGGTGGCAGCGGTCGGTGGGGGGGTTCTGCTATCCCCCCCCAGGACCCCACCGTGACCCCAGCAGGTACCTGGGCTGCTGCAGCGCGGGTTCTTGGGCGCCTCGTCCGAGTGGTCGTGGCAGTCGAACTCCCCGTCACATTCCCACTGCCGGTTGCTGAGGCAGCGGCCGTTCTGACAGCGGAACTCGTGGGGGCCACAGGTGGGATATTCTGAGGGAGGGTGAGGGGCTCAGCCAGCATCCCACCCCCCTGAGCCTTCCAGAGGCGCCGTGGGGCCACTCAGAGAGAGGGAGAGGCACCATGGAGCCAAACCTTCCCGAGCTAGGAGTGACAGGGACAACACAGAGCAGCTGGCCTGGGACACGGCTGCCCTGCACACACATGGAACTCTCTGTGGGTTTGGATCTCTCTTTGGGTTTGGATCTCTGTGTGGGTTTGGATCTCTCTGTGTGGGTTTGGATCTCTCTGTGGGTCTGAATCTCTGTGGGTCTGGATCTCTGTGGGCTTGGATCTCTGTGTGGGTTTGGATCTCTGTGTGGGTTTGGATCTCTCTTTGGGTTTGGATCTCTCTTTGGGTTTGAATCTCTGTGTGGGTTTGCATCTCTCTGTGGGTTTGGATCTCTGAGGGTTTGGATCTCTGTGTGGGTTTGGATATCTCTGTGGGTTTGAATCTCTGTGTGGGCTTGGATCTCTGTGTGGGTTTGGATATCTCTGTGGGTTTGGATCTCTCTGTGGGTTTGGATCTCTGTGGGTTTGGATCTCTGTGTGGGTTTGAATCTCTCTTTGGGTTTGGATCTCTGTGTGGGTTTGAATCTCTGTGTGGGTCTGGATCTCTCTGTGGGTCTGGATCTCTCTGTGGGGGTTCGGATCTCTTTGTGGGTTTGGATCTCTCTGTGTGGGTTTGGATCTCTGTGGGTTTGAATCTCTGTGGGTTTGAATCTCTGTGTGGGTTTGGATCTCTGTGGGTTTGAATCTCTGTGTGGGTTTGGATCTCTGTGTGGGTCTGGATCTCTCTGTGGGTTTGGATCTCTATGGGTTTGGATCTCTGTGTGGGTTTGGATCTCTGTGTGGGTTTGGATCTCTGTGTGGGTTTGGAACTCTCTGTGGGTTTGAATCTCTGTGGGTCTGGATCTCTCTGTGGGTCTGGATCTCTGTGTGGGTCTGGATCTCTGTGGGTCTGGATATCTCTGTGTGGGTTTGGATCTCTGTGGGTTTGAATCTCTGTGTGGGTTTGGATCTCTGTGTGGGTCTGGATCTCTCTGTGGGTTTGGATCTCTGTGGGTTTGAATCTCTCGGTGGGTTTGGATCTCTCTGTGGGTCTGGATCTCTCTGTGGATTTGAATCTCTCGGTGGGTTTGGATCTTTCTGTGGGTTTGGATCTCTCTTTGTATTTGAATCTCTCAGTGGGTTTGGATCTCTCTGTGGGTCTGGATCTCTGTAGGTCTGGATCTCTGTGTCAAGGCTGCGGCGCTGCTCTCCACGAACAATCCCCTTCTGCTGCCTCCCTGTGTTCCCTCTCACCACACTCACACCAAACCCCTCCGGGGTGATGAAGACCCTCCCAGGGCACTGTCCCAAAGCCCAGGAGGACCCAGCTGGGTCAGTCCCACCCCGGGTCCCACAGACACCCACCACATTCCGGGGACTCGTCGGAGCCGTCGCCGCAGTCGTCGTCGTGGTCGCAGACGAAGTGCTTGGGGATGCACTGCCGGTTCCCACACATGAACTCCCGCTCGTCACAGGTGTTGTTGTACACTGCAAAGGGGCACCGCCACCGTCAGCCCCCGCCAGCCCCCAGCCTCCCCCAGCCCCTGCCCCGGGGCACTCACAGCAGCCGGCAGCCAGGGTCTCGTCGGCCCCGTCCGCGCAGTCCTTGTCCCCGTCACACAGCCAGCGCTCCGGCACGCACACGTAGGTGCCCGGGCACTGGAAGGATCCTGAGCTGCAGGTGGTCAGCCCTGGGGAAGGGAGGAGCAGGATGGAGTCTGGTCACCCCACTGCCGGAGCCCCAAGAGCTCAGGAGAGCAGTGAGACCACGGGTGGGAGAAGGGATGGGCACAGGGATGCAGGAACACGGTGACGGAGCAGGCAGGGATGGAGATGGGGAGAAGGGCTGGAGCAGACTCACGGCAGCGACTGTCCTCGTCAGAGCCGTCCCCGCAGTCGTCGGCCCCATCACACACCCAGAGCTTGGAGATGCAGCGGTGGTTGTTGCACTCGAACTGCACAGGGTAGCAGAACTTGTCTGGGAGAGGAGAAGAGGAGGAGATGGGGGTCAGAGAGAGGTGATAAAGGGAGGAGACACCCGCAGAGCATGGCCAGGCTGGGCCAGCCGGGCTCCAGGAGCCCAGGGGGTGTTGGGGGTACTGCTTGTGGTCCCACAGGGATGGTGTGGGACTCGCTGCTGCTGGACCTGAGGAAGATCCCCAGCCCCTGAGCTGTCCGGGGCTTGTTCCAGGAGGTTAGAAGTAAAGATGCAGCTGAAGGGAGCCATAGCTGGTCCCGTTCAAAAGGGCCACAGACACTTGTGCATGTGCTGAGCAAACCAGCACACGAGGACATTTACACTGGTCACAGCTAAAAGCCCAGGAGCGTGGAGTAAAACCACAGAGGGGGAAGAATCTAGGGTCTGCCCTTGGCAAATGGATGTCAGGGAGAGAAGAGGGTCCTGCCCACCCTCCAGCACCGCCCCATGCCCCGGCCCAAATCCTGAGTGTCCCCACCCTGCCGCTCACTGCACTGGGTCTCATCTTCGCCGTTCTCGCAGTCATCCTCCTTGTCACAGGTCCAGGTCATGGGGATGCACCTCCCGCTCGGGCAGGCAAAGTAGTTGGATGGACATTTGGGCTTCCTCGCTCCTACTTTGTGATGGAAACATCAGTGAGGACGACGGCACGGCCACGTCCTGCCTCCTCCCAGCCCAGACCTGAAGGATTCCTCCCCAAAATCCCCCTGAAGTCCCACACCCCAGCTCCCTGCAGGACCATCCGTGCAGGAGCCACACGGGCAGAGAACAGCCCCAGCGGGCAGACAAAGCCTCCACAGCCCCAAGCAGACCCCAGAGGGGCATCCTTGCCCCCAGAGCCCCCTCTGCCCTCCTGCTCTCACCAGGGCAGTTGCGCTCGTCCGAGAAATCGCCGCAGTCGTTGGCGCCGTCGCACACCCAGCTGGGGGCGTAGCACAGGGACGTGTGCTCGCACTTCTGGAACGTGGTGCCCTTCACCCCCAGCTTGAAGTAGCTGCTGCAGTCGGTGGCAGCTGAGAGGAATCACAGCAGGAGCCCCGGTGACACAGCAGGAACCACAGCAGGAGCCCCCTGGTCTCCCTCCACCGTGTGGCACTGCCCTGCTGCCGGAGCCCCACCACACCCCACACACCCCCCAGATGTGCCCCACACACGCCCAGAGCTGCAGGGATCCGATGGGTGTTGGGGTGCTGAGCATGGCACAGAGGGGCTGAAGGGGTGGGCTGGGGCTGCCTCATCCCAGGACAGGAGCAGGACCCTCCTCCCTCCCCAGCCAATCCCAAATCCCAAATCCCAAATCCCCAGGTGCCTGCCGCCAGCACCGAGAGCAGGAGCACGCCCAGAGCTGAGGAGGGGCCGGGGGCAGCAGCTGGGCACTCACTGCAGTTCATCTCATCAGAGGCATCCTCGCAGTCGATGAACTGGTTGCAGCGGCTGGAATTCCCGATGCAGGTCCCGTCCCGGCAGCGGAACTCGGTCGCGGCACAGCTGGTTTCTGCCAGGGGGGAAAGAAGCCCCCCACAGTAGATGAGGAAGGGTGGGGGGACCCCGCGTGCACACCCACCCCACGGCACCCACACCCCCCATGGCCCACGCAGCTCTGAGGGCTCCCAGACCCGATCCCTTTCCGGATGGGACCCGGTGCCTCCCGGCTCACGCTCTGCCCGGCAGCCCGAGCTCCTCTCCCCGGCACAACCAGACCTGGACAGGACTCTGAGGAGCTCCTGACTGCCCCTGTCAGTCCGGAACCCAGCAGACCCATCCTGCAGCCCCCCAAGGGAATGCCTAGGAGCCATGGGAGCCATGAGGAGCAGTGACACTACGCCCTGTGCCACTCCTGGCTGTCAAACCACTCTCACTGGGAAGCTCCAGGTGCTGCATGCCCACGCCCAGGAGTTTTTCCTCTCAGCTGTCAATGTAAGCTTTACAAAGCAGCACAAGCTTGACCTTGACTCTCCGTTAAGCCCTGGCTGCGCTCTGCTCCTGTCAAGCTGACGGTAACTCCCTCCTGAAGCCGATGTCCCTGTCCCAGGCAGCTGACAGAGCCCTGGCAGGGGCTGGCCGGGTGCCAGGCAGACACTCACTGTTACAGGGCACCTCGTCCGAGTTGTCCCCGCAGTTGTCCACGCCGTCGCACCAGTAGCGACTGGCCACGCAGCGCCCGTTCATGCAGTGCCGGTAGCCCTTCTTGCACTTGCGGCTGCCTGCCAGGGAGGAAGAGGAGGAAGAGGAAGAGGAGAAGGTGAGGAGAAGGAGGGCAAGCACCCCTGAGGGTCTCAGATCCTTGGGGACCTTCCAGCGGGGCAAGAAACCACAGAGCAGGATCAGGGAACCCACTCCCTCTTGCAGACGGGTGTCTGAGGGTGCTGCAGACCCCACTGGCTCAGCTCCAGGGCTCCTACTTTCCAGCATGTCCCCAGCACTGGGAAAGGTCTGGAGACCTTAAAGGGTGCAGCTCTGGGAGGGCAGGAGAGACTGTGAGCACCTGAGGGGTGGAAGGACACCCTGGAGTCCTGATGCCCTTTGCTGAGCAACCCTGGCATTGTCCAAGGCCAGGCTGGATGTGGCTTGGAGCAGGTTGGATGTGGCTGGGCTGGTGGAAGGTGTCCCTGCCCATGGCAGGGAGTGAAATGAGATGAGCTTTAAGGTCCCTCCCAACCCAAACTGTTCCATGATTCCATGACCTTGAACACAGGAAAAAGGATTGATTTACTGGAGCGCTGTGAATCCTGCCTTCCATCCTCTTAAGTTTTTGCCTCCATCCTCTTCAAGATTTAATGGCAAATTGGAAGAGGTTCTCAGACTAATTAACGAGGGACAGACCTTGCAAGGCTGTGTGGAGGTGGGAAGGGGAAGCCCCTGATTTTGTTCCCTTCCAACCCAAACCGTTCCTTGACGCTCTGAGTGGAGCTGGCAGCTCGGGCAGGGTGGCTGGGGGTGCCTGGGGGTGCGTGTGGGCGAGCAAGGCAGCAAGAGGAGGAACCTTACTGCAGTAGGACTGCTTCTCGTCCGACTTGTCCTTGCAGTGCACGACGCCGTCGCAGGTGCGGCTGAAGTCGATGCATTCGCCGTTCCCGCACTCAAACTCCTCGTGCACGTTGCAGGTGGAATTCACGGCTGCACAGAGCGCGGGAACGTCAGCTCTGCCAGCCTGAGGTCGGCCTCACCCCTTCCTTTCCTCAGCCCCTGCCACACCCCTCACCTTTGCAGGTCAAATCCTCCTGCAGGACCCGCTCCCCGCGGCAGGAGCAGTTGACGTGGCCCTTGGGGGTGAGCAGGCACAGGTCCTGGCAGCCGCCGTTGTTCACCCGGCACAGGGACAGCTCGCCTAGGACAGAGGGACAGTGGTCACATCAGGGATGGACCCAGCAGCCCCTGCTCCTCCTCCCTGCTGGGACAAAAAGTAGGGATCCCTCCCCAGGGATCTCTCACCATGGGGCGATGGAGGGTGTAGGGGGCTGGAGGCACCCGGTGTCCCCAGATTTTACAAGGAGATGGGAAGAGCAGGGACAGGGCAAATCCTCTCTGTCTTCAGCCTGCACTCGGTTTGGGGATGGGCAGCTCTGGTGTGAGAGTGACGAGGGGGCAACAACAATCCAGGAATGACAATGGGATGATTCCCAAAGGGCTAAGAAGGACAGGGGGATGGACTCCCAAAGGGCCAGAATGGACAGAGAGATGGCTTCCCAAAGAGCCACGAAAGGACGGTGGGATGGCTTCCTAAAGGACCATGAAGGATGGTGGGATGGATTCCTAAAAGGCCAGGAAGGATGGTGAGATGGATTCCCGAAGAGCCAGGAAGGACAGAGGGATGGGTTCCCAAAGAACCATGATGGACAGTGGGATGGATTCCAAAAAGGCCAGGAAGGACGGTGGGATGGGTTCCCAAAAGGCCGGGAAGGATGGTGGGATGGATTCCTGAACATCCAAGAAGGATGGTGGGATGGATTCCTGAACATCCAAGAAGGATGGTGGGATGGATTCCCCTTCCCTAAACCTGCTGCCAGGGTGAGGAGCAGAGGGCAGGGACACTGCGGTGACACCAGAGGGTCCTCACAGCTGTCGGTGTCGTTGGCCACGGCGATGATGCCCATGGGCTGCTGGGGGATGTCCACTCGCAGCAGCTTCATGTCGGTGCCCACGTATTTGTTGGCGCGCTGCACGGCCCGGCGCACCCAGTCTGTCCAGAAGATGTAATCCCCATACACGGCCAGGCCAAAGGGGTGCACGGGCTCCGACTTCAGGATCACCTGCCGGCCACACAATCGAGGCATGGGTTGGGTTGGAAAGGATCTTAAGACTCATCCCGTTCCCATATCCCTGCCATGGGCGGGTACACCTTCCAGGGTTGCTCCAAGCTCCTTCTGACCTGTCCTTGGACACTTCACAGAATACTTGAGGTTGGAAAAGATCTCCCAAGATCAAGTCCAACCTGTGACCAACCCCTTTCAGAGCACTCAGTGGACACCTCCAGGGATGGGGACTCCACCACCAACCTGGGCAGCCCCTTCCAATGTCTTAACAACCCTTTCCATGAAGAAATTCCTTCCCGTGTCCCACCTGAACCTCCTCTGACGCAGCTTGAAGCCATGTCCTCACTTCTCAGGGACACAGCCCAACTGGGAGGTGGAGGAACCCACCGTGGCATGCAGCCCCACAGCCCCCCAAACACAGATTGCCCACCCCGGTGGGATGCCTGACTTCCCCAGCCCCAGGAACAGCTCTGCTTCCCTCTGAGCACACTCTAGCCCCAGTTTGGACACCCTCCTCCCCATCTCACTGGCCCCAGACTCACATGGCGATGGGAGCCGTCGTATTCGCAGCGCTCGATCTTGTCCAGGGTGGCATCAGAGAAGTAAATCTTCTCAGCCTTGTGGTCGATGGCCAACCCGTTGGGCGTCCGTATGTCCTGGTCGATGATGATGAGGACGTTGGCACCGGAGAGGGTGGCTCGCATGATGCTGGGGTGCTGCTCGTTCCAGTTGGTCCAGAACATCAGGCTGGGAGGGGAGGGACACACAACGCCTTTGGAGCCCCAGCTCAGCCACATCCAGGCCAGCTCAGCCCGTCCCTCCATGGCTGGGGGGCTTCCAGGGACTGGAAGATGCATGGGACAACATTCCCACGTAAAACGAGCGGGAGGGGGGTGAATGAGGCTGCTGCAGCCAGCTGGGAAATGTGGATGGGGATGGGACAGGGGGTCTGGAGCTGCTTGCGGGGAGGGGGCTACAGAGTCTTTCCTCCCTGGGGATCCAATCCTCTCCGTGCTGGGATCCAGAGCTTCCTCCCCGCTATGCCCACTGGACCACATGGATCCCTGGCTGGGCTGGCTGGACCCTCAGCTGCCACTCACTTCTGGCACTCGTCCAGCACGAAGGCTCGGGGGTGGTCGTCCCCTGACATGGTGATGACGGTCTCCCTCTCGAAGGCCCCGATGCGGCTCTGGTTCACGGTGTGCCGCGTGATGGTGGACGTGGTGTAGCTGGTCCAGTACAGCGTGTCCCAGCCGCGGTGGTACGCCAGCCCCTCCACCGAGCCCACGTCTGTGGGGACAGCAAAGGTCACACCCAGCCCCGACCCTGGCTCACCCTGTACGGCCAGTGCTGACCCTGATACCGGGACATTAAAGTTTTTCCTTTTAATTACAGCCCAAACTCTCTCGGAGGCTTTGGTTGCCGGATGGGGACTCAGTAGGGCTGGGGGCTGTGCTCGGCAGGGAGCAGAGACCCCTGAGACTCAAGTCTCATGGGCTGAGCTCTGTTGGAATGAGCCTCCCTTGCAGGAAGGCTGAGGGACACACACCTACAATGCACCAAGGACTCGAGTTTCATTCTCAAACTTCACACCAGCCAGACCTTGCTCTGGGTCCACAGCAGCAGTGCTGGGGAAGGGGAGGGTTTCCCTCTGCCAGGGGACAGCTGAGCCCCTGGGGCACAAAGTGACGAGGCAAAGCCTGGTGGGGACCAGGGAGCCCTTCCTAGCTGGGAACTTGAACCATGCACCCATCCTCTCCCCCTCATTAACGCTCGGCAAAGGGTTTAATGAGGCGGCTGTGAGAGCTGGGCCGTGCTCTCCTCCCTCAGGGATAAAGCACCATGAGCACCACTGTGAATTCCCTCATTAGCAGCACGTCCCTGGCTCAGGGAACTCATGGAGCACCGAGCACGGTTCTTTGAAGCTGCTGCAGGTGCCAATAAACCCAACCAAGTGCAGGGTGAGGCCCGGAGGTGAGGCCAGGGCTGGGCACTCCAAGGGTCAGGGCGCTGCCTTGGGAGGTGAGCGTGAGCTCAAAGCTGATCTCAACTTTGCTGCAGTGCCTGTTTCTGGAGCCCAAGCCTCGTGACACGCTCTCCGTGCCAAAACGAGCTCTGCAGGCTGCTCCCAGCGCCTGTGTCCACTTCCAGAGGCTCCCCAGAAACCTCACACAGCTCGGCCTGTACTCGCTGCCCCTCCAAATCCACCAAAACCCCTCGGGGAAGAACAGAGGGAGTGCAGGAGGAGGTGGGGGAGAGAGAGGCAGATCTGAGGGCAGGCGCAGAGGGGAGAAGCCCACGCCACTCACTCTCCACGATGGTCTTGCGCCCCGTGCCGTCGTCGTTGATCTGCTGGATGTTGCCGAAGTGGATGTCGCTGTAGAAGATGCGGTTGCTGCCCTTGGAGCCGTAGCGGTAATCGAAGGCCAGGGCAATGACATTCTTCATGTGCTCTGCGTCCTCGAAGGGCTTGATGGGCGCATTGAGGTTGTTCTCATCCGACAGGTGGATGCTCTTGAGGATGGTGCGCTCCGAGTACAGCAGGTAGCCGTCGTAGTCCCGGCAGCTCACGCCGTCGTCCGACAGCATCCCGTGGGCGCAGGCGCACGTCCTCTGCCCGCCGCCGCGGAACAGGCACAGCTGCTGGCAGTCCCCGTTGTTCTGGGCACAGATGTTGGTCCCTGGTGGGGGGACAGGGGAGATTGGGTGAGGGGCTGGGCAGGATGCACCCACCCGGCCACTTTCAGGCACTCGGCACTCCCAGAGGAATGAACAGGCTCAAACCACGACTCCGATGGGGACAGAGTGATCCATCTGTTTCCATCCCCATTCCCCACATGAGGAAATGCCCCTGTGCTCCAATGAGGACAGAGTGATCCATTTGCTTCCATCCCCATTCCCCACGTGAGGAGCTGCCCCCCATGCTCAGACCCACCCTTCTGCCGGGCCCGGTTGAAGACTTTGATGTCCTTGAGCTGCACGCCGATCCCAGTGCGCAGGGACACCGACTCGGTGGCGTTGTCCTTGTTTCCTCTTTTGATGGAGCCGTTGGCGTGAGTCCTGAAGGAGGACAGCGTCACCAAGCGACCAGCACAGGACCCTTCCCCTCCTTGCCATAGCACCCACCAGCTCCCCCCACCCTCCACACAGCCGCCAGCGCCCTTGGCACCTCACCTATCGCTCCAGTAAATGTATTCCTCAAAGACTGACACGGAGAACATGTCCATGTTGTTGCTGGACAGGACAACCTCCCGGTTCTCGCCCGTCTCCAGGTCAATCCGTTCGATCTTGTCTGTCCGGGCGTCGCACCAATACAGCTTCCCATCCTGCAGGGATGAGACAACATCCCAGTTGGCGTGGGGGGCAGCACCGCCCTCCGCACCTCCTGGGGTTCAGACCACCAGGGACAACCCTCCTGAGACTCCGGAGCCCCAAGGAGGGCAAGCATGTCCCCAGCAGCAGGACATGGCCACAGGGGACCTTGGGGACCGGTGCCATCCTCGCAGATGCCAACTGTACCTCGTAGTCCACGGAAATGCCGTTGGGCCAGCTGATGCTGACGTTGACCAGCACCATCCTCTCGGTGCCGTCCAGGCGCGAGCGCTCGATGCGGGGGTATTGCCCCCACTCTGTCCAGAACAGGTACCTGAGGGGACAGCAGGCATGTCACCAGGAGCAGCACTGGCTCTTTCAGTAAAGGACAGATACCACCCCCTTGATGCCCCCACACTGGGGCTTCAGTCCGGACCTTCTCACAGACATCACATGCCCTGCATGTCCATCCCTCCCCAGATCCAAACATCTCTGGTCTCTCTGGGGCTCTGTCCAAAGTTGAAGCCACTAAGGAGGCTCCACTTGGATTTTCTGAGGTGCTGGCACCCACCAGGTCCCAAGGGGTTCCCAGAGAGTTCAGCCCATCAATGAAAGGAGGATTAAATCCAAAGTTTGGACTCCTTGGTGTGGCAGGAGACCTATGAGTCCTTCCCTGCTGTGCCGGGAGCTGTGGGGGGGTCTCACCCTGTGCCCACCCTGCAGGTGATGCCCCTCTTTGGAGCAGTGTCTCACCCTTTCTCTGGATGAACCGTGATGGCCCGTGGCTTGTCCAGCCCCTGCGAGATGACCACATAGCGGAAGGACCCGTTCAGCCTGGCCACCTCGATGACATCAAAGCCCTGGTCCGTCCAGTAGATGTTCCCTGCAGGAGGGGACGGTGAAGCCCCACACAAGCCCCACTGCCCCCCCTGCCCCTGGCTCCAGAGCCCCATCCCACCTGCAATCCAGTCCACAGCGATGCCCTCCACGCGGCCGATGCCGTTGGTCACCACGTCCTCGCGCCACGTCTGGTCCCTCTTAGCTCGGCTGATGGTGCTCAGGCCCATGTCCACCCAGTAAATCGTGTCATTCTCTGAGAGGGACAAGGAGGCAGGAGGGGACGAGTCAGTGACCACCTCTGGTCACTCCAGAATGGTAAAAACCTGCACCCTTGGAGCCCTGAAATCCTCCCTCACCCTGGGGAGGGTGGCATTCCAGGGCAAAGCACTGCCAAAAGGGTGATGGTGATGGCCCCCGTCCCTTGTCCTGTTCCCAGCCCCCCTGTCCTGTCCCCAGCCCTGCATCACCTGCGTGGAAGTCAATTCCCACAGCCAGGGAGGTTCCCGACACCGGCACGAGAGCATCCGACTTGTCGTTGGGGTCCAGGGGGATGCCCCGGATCCCCTCGTGCACCGAGTACAGCAGGAAGGAGCCAACACCTGCAGCACAGGTGCAGGGACAGTCAGACCCATCCCAAAACCCACAGGCCGTCCCTCCACCACGGAAAACGGTGACAGGGGAGGAGCATGAGCCTGGCAGGGCTCTGCAGACCCAGCACAGCCCATGCCAGGGTCCTGCCCTGCTCCAGGGGGGCACGAGTGAAGCCCCTTCCCACCACCCACCACCCCCACCCCGTGCTGGCAAAGGCTCCACAGCGCATCTGGGTCAGGGCAGCACTTGTTATTCAGCCCCTGCCCTGACCCAGATGGTGCAGAGCTCTGCCAAACCCCCCCCCCCCCAAAACCACCCGGAACACTTTGCACACAAACAGCCTTTGAGAGGCCCTGGCAGTGCCCGAGGGGATGGCAGAGGACGCAGTGGGCATGGGAGATCTGCAGAGCGAGGGCTGTGCCTGGCCCTGCTCCCAGTGAGCCCAACCCTCTGCCCACAGCAAGGGTCCCACCTCTCCCTGTGCTCCAGAGGGTTCCACCGTCCCAATCCCTTCCACCGGTGACACCCCTGGTGGCCCCACACTCATCAGGGACAGCCCATGCAAGGGTCTCGCTGCCACCTGAGCCACAACCCCTCCAAGCCCCTCAGTGTCCCTCCGGTGCCCAGCAGTGACGTGGGACACGGAGCAGCGGGCAGGAGCCCATGAGCAGCCAGAACGAGGGGTCAGCAGCTGGGGTGGCCACAGGCATGGCCAGGGCAGCCACGGGGTGGTTCAGGGAGGGGACAGGGACAGGCACACACCTTCACAGGACTGCTGCCCACTCTTGAGGCTGTAGCCTGCAGTGCACATGCAGGAGCGGGAGGTCTCTGAGGTGGGGAGGCACAGCTGCGAGCAGTCCCCGTTGTTTTGGCTGCAGGGGTTGGTGCCAGCTGTGGCAGAGAAAAGGGGGTGAGGGGCTACAGGGGGCAAGGGTGCACCCACCAGGGCTGGGACAGCTGGGGCAGCACCCACACGAGGCGCGAGTGCCCTGCACCAGCCAGCACAGGCTTGGCACGAGGGCGAGGGCAAGGCTTGGGCCAGCTGCCAGGGATGGAGCCACCACGGAGACACTGAGCAGCTGCCCAGCCCCATGGGGGTCTCTGCCCCAGGAGCCCACACCGACCTTGCTGGATGCTCTCATCGTACACCTTCATGTGCATCACCAACGTGGTGCTGTTGCGCAGCACCGTCACCTCCGTCCCGTCCTTCTTGTTGCAGGTGCCCATCCTCTCGGAGGCCTGGTCAGCCCACCACAGCTTGTCCCCTGTGGGGAGAAGGCAGGAAGAACGTGTAGCAGCATTCCTCATCCCCTCCCACCCCAGACGAGGTGGGCAGGAGAGTTTGGGAAGGGGCAGGAGACAGGGGAAGGTGTCCCTCTTTTGGCAGCCCTCACCCATGATGGCCAGGGCGGTGGCCTTGCTCAGCTGGCTCCGCACGGACTCGATCACCTCCAGGTTGCTGCCATCCAGGTCACACCTGTTGATGGTGCCGTTGCCAGAGCTGATCCAGTACAGTTTGCTCTCTGGGTAGTCGATGGCCAGGCCTGAAAAGGACGGGAATGTCACCAGGCTGGTGGCACGCAGGGACCGCCACAGATCAGGAGGTGGGATAGGATGGGACGGGATGGAGAGAGCAGGCAGGTAAGGTCATGGTGACCCAGCACAGGACAGCTGCCAACCCCCCCAGGGAGCCAGGGTGGGGACTTGAGGCTCTGCAGGACAGCAAGGTGAGGTGGGGGATCCTGGGGGCCATGGAGGGGTCCATACCGACAGGTCCCTTCTGGTTGGTGAAGAGGAGCGTGCGGTTGCTGCCATCCATGTTGGCCACACTGATGTTGTCCCCATCTGTCCAGTACAGCTTCCTGCAAGGTGAAGGGACAAAATGAGCAAGGGACCACGATGCCAGTAGCCCCCTGCACCCTCCCAACCTTGCAGAGCCCCTCGTGGCACAGCCTGGGCAGCACCACAGCCCCACGTCCCTACCCAGGAGGGGGCTTGGGAGCTGCCAAAGCCCCGTGCACACCTGGATTGGCACACACAGGTGGGTGCACACTTATCACAGCCTGCTCCTCTTTGCACACGCGTGTACAGACACACAGCACACCCCTCATCTCCTGTGACGCTGCTCCCACACGCTGACACGCAGGGACAGCCCCTGTTCTCTCGCCCATCACAGGTGTGCACCGACACACACACACCTGTGCCTCTTTCCCGCCAGCACCACGTCCCCCCAGACTCACCCCCGGAGTGGGTGCACCACCAGGCAGTGAGGCTTGTCCAGCCCCTGGATCACAGCGTTCTTGAAGGAGCCATCCAGCCTGGCCACGTTGATCTGCTTCTTGTTGGCGTCGTAGCTGGTCCAGAAGAGGTTTCTAGAAACCCAATCCACGGAGAGGCCGTGAGCGTTGGGCAGGTCTGCAAGGGAATGGAGATGGCAGCTCGTCAGAAGTGAGGACGGGGCTGGGATGATGCTCAGATGAAGAGGAAGGGCCGATCCCAGGGAGGTGAAGGCTTTGGAGGGTCCCAACTCCACCAACACCAACCTGCAGAGACGACGGTCTCCACGCCGGTGCCGTTGATGAAGGCTCTCTTGATGGTCTGGGTGCGGACATCTGACCAGTAAATGCGCTGCTCCAGAGCGTCGTAATCCACCACGGTGACGTTGTCGATGTCGGGCACGGTGAAGGAGATGATGTAGTTGTAGTAGGGGTTGTCAATGTCCACGCCCCGGATCTCCATCTGCCGTGCGTACAGCAGGAACTTCTTAAACTCTGCGAGGAGAAGAAGGGAAGCGGTGGGATCTCAGCTCCAGAGCACCCCTGGGGTAGGATCTCAGCTCCAGAGCACCCCCGGGGTGGGATCTCAGTTCCAGAGCACCCCCTCACCCCCCTGCCAGCTCCCCAGGCAGACCCCTACCATAGCAGGTGGTGTTGTCCTTGTCCAGCTTCATGAGGTGGGGGCAGGCACAGGACAGGGTGCGGTTGTAGTTGATGAGGCAGAGGTGGGAACACGGCCCTTTGCCCCCGTTGGCTTCGCAGGGATTAGGAGCTGCAAAGGGGACAGGACTCAGCGACACCCCAGCCTTGGGGACACCCACCCAGGAGACCCCAAGAGCTGCTGGCCTGCCCCATCAAGCACCACCCTCATCACCTGATGGGGCAAAGGGGCAGCCACAAGGATGAGAGCAGCATCCACCTGCTGCTCCAAGGGGCTGTGGGCTTAGACCAAGTGCCAGTGCCACCCCCTGTTGTCCCCCCACCCCGTCCCCCCACCTGCACTCCCCCAGCCTCACCCAGGGGCTGCCGGGAGGGGTGATACACCTGCAGGTCAAAGGGCTGCGTGTTGGTCCTCTGCACCACGGTCACGTTGTGCCCCGTCCACTTGTTGGCCTTGGCCAAGGTGTTGGTGCGCCAGTCGGTCCAGTACACCTCCCCCCCGTACAGGGTGACAGCGAAGGGGTGGGACAGGTACTCGTGTCCCCTCAGCACCTCGATGTGCCCCGTCCCATCATACAGGGCTGAGTAGATGGCGTCCGACCTGTGCCGGGGGGAGATGAGGGCGAGGGAGGTGAGGAGGGGGCACCACGGGGGTCTTTAACCCAACAGCAACAACCAGCAGGGTCTAAGCAGCCATGGTGCAAATCCTGCTGATTTACACCAGGATCCAGAGAGGAGAACACCCAGAGCCAGGGCTGGCACGTGTCGGAGACACAAACAGACCCCACAGCGCGAAGGCTCCTCTCTCCCAGCCCAGCACAACGCTGGAACCAGGGGAAGATCCACACTGGGAGGGACAGAGAGAGGTGTGCTGGCCCTACCTGGCATCGATCCAGAGGATCCTCTTCTCCAGGTAGTCCACAGTGAGCCCGTTGGGCCATCCCCCCGAGCCCGTCTCCTTGTGGATGGTGCGCCGGCCCTCGCCGCTCATGGAGGCGGCCTCGATGCGGGGCAGGCTGGCGTCCCAGTCCGTCCAGAACAGGATCCTGCCAGGAGGAGAGGCTGTGAGCAAGGACAGGAGCCCGTGGCCTCATCCCCCAACACAATCCCACAGGTGCCAGCGTGTCCCGGTGAGCGCAGTCCCCTCCTGCCTCACCCATAGCGAGGGTCCAGGGCGATGGCACGGGGGTGCTCGATGTCCCCGGCCAGCAGCGTGGTCCTCATGGTGCCATCCAGCTTGGCCACCTCGATCTGGTCCAGGTTGCTCTCCACCCAGTAGATGTTGCCAGCGATCCAGTCCACGGCCAGTCCCTCGGGGGTGGCCAGGCCGTACTGTATCACCACCTCGAAGCTGGTCAGGGCTGTGGGGCACAAGGTGAGGGCTCAGGCTGGTGTCCCTTCCCCAGCCCAGCCAGCACCACCACCCCCGTGTCCCCAACAGCTCCACACAGCCCAGCTGGGGCTGATCGTGAGGGGATGTGTCCACCCCAAACAGGGCCTGAACCACCCCTGTCCATGGTCCAAACCCCAAAGGGCTCAGCACACCCTATCCATGTCCCAGACCCCAAAGAGCTCAGCCCCCATCCATGTCCCAGACCCCAAAGAGCTCAGCCCCCATCCAAGTCCCAGACCCCAAAGGGCTCAGCCCCCATCCAAGTCCCAGACTCCAAAGGGCTCAGCCCCCATCCATGTCCCAGACCCCAAAGAGCTCAGCCCCCATCCATAATCCAGACCCCAAAGGGCTCAGCCCCCATCCATGTCCCAGACCCCAAAGAGCTCAGCCCCCATCCATGTCCCAGACCCCAAAGGGCTCAGCCCCCATCCCTAGTCCTGCCACTGGGCCCCTGTGGGAGCAGCACTGATGGGGAGGGTGTCCTCTCTGTGCCCAGCTGCTGGGCTGCAATTACCAGCAGGGAAGTGATGGGAATGCTAATTAACTGCTGCATAATGAGAGCAGAGCAGGATCACTATCGGGGCTACGGGCTTCAGCTGCTGCATCACCGTGGGGTGCCACAGAATCACTGACCCCCACACTTGCACCCCTGCTTTCCCTGCAACCCCCAGCTCCCCCAACCCAAGGCTCCTCACCGCCGTTCTCCAGCAGCTTTCCCCTGTAGATCTTGTCCTCCACCACGTCGGTCCAGTACAGGGAGCTCTGGTTGAGGTGGAAGTCCAGGGCGATGGTGTTGCGCAGCCCGGGCACCAGGACGCTGTAGTCCCCTCGGTGCAGGTCGATGCGCCGGATCTCGTGGCGGTTGGAGAAGATGATGAACGGCTTAAAAGGGTCTGGGGGAAGCAGGGCAGGGTCAGGGACAAGGCAGGGGGCAGTGCACCAAGCTACTGCCAGCACAGATCCCACCATCACCCAGCCGTGTCCATCAGCACAACCCCCAGCTCCACGAGAGGACGAACTCCCTGAGGCAGCTGGGGGGCTGCTACCAGTCCCTGGTGCCCCCCGAAACACACCCAGGCTGCGGCAGCTCTCTCCATCGGGTTCCAGCATCCAGCCCTCGTAGCAGGAGCACTTGACATTGTACTTGTCCTGCTCGCACTTCTGGCTGCACTTGAGGTGCTTGGCGCAGTAGCTCTGGATCTGGCAGGTCTTGTTGTCAGCACCCAGCTCCATGCCCAGGGGACAGGAGCACACGATGCCCTCGCCAGGGGCCACCGTGCAGTTGTGGCTGCAGCCGCCGTTGTTGAGGGAACACTGGTCTGCGGGGACAGGACACGGTTGTCACCTCCTCGTCCCACTCTCGGGTCACCCCGTGTCCCCACGCCCGGTCCCGCGCTCACCGCAGAGCTCGCCCTCGTCGGAGCCGTCGCCGCAGTCGTCGGAGCCGTCGCAGAGCTTCTCGGGGGGCAGGCAGATGGAGGTGTTGTTGGCACAGGTGTGAGAGGGGGGTTTGCACACCAGGGACTCGCAGTTCTCCTCGTC
The DNA here is from genome assembly GCF_015832195.1 of Motacilla alba alba. Classification (NCBI taxonomy): domain Eukaryota; kingdom Metazoa; phylum Chordata; class Aves; order Passeriformes; family Motacillidae; genus Motacilla; species Motacilla alba. The sequence goes on along the minus strand of NC_052044.1, from coordinate 853,178 downwards.
AGAGTTGTCCTCGCAGTCGCTGTCCCCGTCACAGACCCAGGCCTTGCTGATGCACCGGGCTGACGGGGAGGGGACCAGAAGGGACGTTATTCCAGGCACTTCCAGATGTTATCCCATGCACGGGGGACACGGGGGTGGTTGAGTAGCTCAGGGCTCCCCAAAAGTTGGACCAGAGCTGGCCCAGATGGGACGGGTCAGGGAGGGCCTGGGGGCTCAGAAGGTCAGCCCCAGAACTGGTGTCCCTCCACCTTTGTCCCCAACCCAGCAAAGTGTGTCCCAGCCCCTTCCTCAGAGAAGAGCAGAAGGGGTCTGAGGATGACACCATCCATCAGGATCACAGTTCACGGGTTGGCCGCCTGTGCTTCCCCATTATCCCAGCCCCGAGGACAGCCCAGCACGCCCAGCTGGGATCCCCTGTCCCCTGCTCTCACCCGAGTCCTTGCAGCCGAATTTGACGTTGGGGTCGCAGACGTGGGTGACGCCCTCGCAGTTCTTCTCGTCGCTGGAGTCCATGCAGTCCGTGTCACCGTCGCAGCGCCAGCGCATGGGGATGCACAGCCCGTCCAGCCTGCACTGGAACTCGTCCGTGTGGCAGCCCCCGGGCGGGCGCGTGGCTGTGGGGAGGGCACTGCTCACTGCCCGCACCCCATGGAGCTGGAAGGCTCCAGAAATGGGGGGGGACCAGGCACTCAGCCAGCAGGGAAACAGCTGGACGCACCCAGAGCCACAGGAGCGGGATCTGGGCACCGAGAAGGCTGCAGAATTCCCTGCCTGGAAGCAGGGCGGCTCTGCCTTTGGCTCTTTGGCCAACGGCTGCGGTTGGGGGGGTCCCTGCCACGTGCTGGGGCTCACCCTGGTTGGTGCAGTTGGCGTGGGTCTCGTCGCTGTAGTCGCCGCAGTCGTTGTCCCCGTCGCAGGTCCAGTGCACGGGGATGCAGCGCCCGCTGTTGCATTTGAACTGGTTGCTGGAGCAGGAGTGGCTGCAGCCGGCCTCGTCGCTGTTGTCCCCGCAGTCGTTGTCTGGAGAGGGAAAGGGGGGGCGGGCAGGGGGGTCAGCAGGAGCCCGGCCAGGAGGGGGCTGGCAGGAGGGAGGACAGCAGAGACCCCTCGCCGGGGGAAGCGGGGAACGGCAGGGACCGGGCAGGCCACGCCGCAGACGGGACGTGGGGTGACAGCAGCCCCACGGCGCTGGCGGTGGAGTGGGACCCCCGCCATGGGCTGGAGACCCCCGGCCCTCCCACCCCACAGCACCAGCAGCACACAGAGAAAATGAAACACAGAAACTGCATAGATCAGCCATGAACCTGGGGGGCCCTGGGCTCCACTCTGGGGGGAGCAGGGCTGGGAGACGGGTGCTCTTTTTGGGGTGCACCCATGAGGAGCGGGGCTGGGACAGCCAATTGGGGGGTCAGATTGCCTGGAGGAATGCCCCACACCTGCTGTGGGCAGGGGGAGGTTTGGTCTGAGGGTACCTGGACACTGGCAATGCACTCAGCCTGCCTGGCACGGGGGGCCTGGCCTGGGGACCACCACAGGGCTCCACTGTGGATGCCCCACCTGAGACTGGCCCAGGGGATTTGCTTCCTGGCACCTCAGGATGGGCACAGGGATGATGGCACTGATGGGGATGATGGCACTGATGGGACAGTGGCACTGATGGGGATGATGGCGCTGATGGGGACAATGGCACTGATGGGGACAGTGGCACTGATGGGACAGTGACACTGATGGAGACAATGGCGCTGATGGGGACAATGGCACTGATGGGGACAGTGGCACTGATGGGACAGTGGCACTGATGGGGACAGTGGCACTGATGGGGATGATGGCACTGATGGGACAGTGGCACTGATGGAGACAATGCCACTGATGGGGATGATGGCACTGATGGGACAGTGACACTGATGGGGACAGTGGCACTGATGGGGATGATGGCACTGATGGGGACAATGGCATTGATGGGGACAGTGGCACTGATGGAGACAATGACACTGGTGGGGATATTGGCACTGATGGGGATGATGGCACTGATGGCACCAGTGGCACTGATGGGGAAGATGGCACTGATGGGGACAATGGCACTGCCAGCTGCCACACGGCCTTGCCAGAAGCTCAGCAACCCCTGACCTCTCCAGTCTCCCACCAAGAGCAGCTTCCCAAGCGGCCCTGCCTGGTGAGCTGGGAGGAGCAGTGGCTCCCTGGCACCTGCCATGTCCCTCCTGCTGCTGGGGAGCAGGGGGTACATTGCTGGAGAGCTGGGGGACATCGCCAGAGGCACAGGGGGCATTGCTGGAGAGGAGGAGGGCATCACCAGAGGCACCAGGGACATTGCCAGAGGCACCAGGGGCATCACCAGAGGCACAGGGGGCATTGCTGGAGAGGAGGAGGGCATCGCCAGAGGCACCAGGGGCATTGCCAGAGGCACAGGGGGCATTGCCAGAGGCACCAGGGGCATTGCCAGAGAGGGCAGGGGGCATCGCCAGAGGCACAGGGGGCATTGCCAGAGGCACCGGGGGCATTGCCAGAGGCACAAGGGGCATTGCCAGAGAGGGCAGGGGGGCATTGCCAGTGTCCAGCAGCAGCCCCCAAGGCTCACAGCCCCCTGGAAGGGGCAGGTCTGGGGGCTCGGGGGGCCAGGTGGGGGTCTGGTGCATGTTGATCTATGCACTAACCGGTAGGCTTTGGACAGTTCTTTTCGTCAGAGCCATCCCCACAATCTTTTTCTGAAACACAGAACCACCAGACAGGAGCGTGGGCACGGTGACAAACACAACACGGCACAGTGACAAACACAGCGGGTGGCACAGAGACACCAGGACACGGACACGGACACACAGAGGCACCGGGCAGCCTGGGAGGCGAGACTAGAAGCAGCAGAGGGTGCTGGGGGAGTGGGGGGCAGCCAGGGTGGGAGTACCCTCGTGGTGCTGGGGCCCCTGGAGAGGCTCAGGGCTGCACGAGGGGCTCTGTGCCACAGCCTGGCTGCCACAGTGGGGGATCCCAGGAGAAGGGACATCCCTTGGCAGGGCCAGCTCCAAGGGAGCTCAGGAGGATTCCAGGGAGAGTCCTGCATCTACAGCTCTGCTCAGCCAGGTACCAGGTCTCGCCTGCTCTGAAGATGGTCATTGTTCCCAACAAGGCAGAGAGGCTCAAAGATTGATGTGAACTTGTGGGAAAGGAAAGCAACCTTGGGGCAAACCCTGTGTCCCAGGCCTGGCCCTGGAAAGATCCAAGGGCAGGTGGGAGCTGGCTGGGAGAGCTCTCCTGCCTTCCCTAGGGATGCAGGACCTGGCTCAGCCCCGCCAGCAGCTCTGGCCATGCCACGCTTGGTTCCAGCACCAGGGCAGGGTTTTGGAAACCTTGCAAAGGATGCCAAGGTCTGGAACAATCCCTGCCAGGTTATTCCTGCAGCTCTCCCTGCCCCAGCACAGCCAAGGGAAATACGGGGCTGGGGGCTGCAGGATGGGCTCAGCTTTGGCTCCCACCTGCTCCCCTTGGGGCCTGAGCTCTGCCCTTCAGCACACGCTGAGAACTGCCCCAAATTGCCAAAACGGGGTCCCTGCCAGGCTGCACCCCAGCCTCGGGTCTCGCCATCCCCTCGGGAGCACGCCGGGGCCGGGTCCTCACCGTTGTCACAGCGCCAGTTGATGTTGATGCAGCGCCCGTTGTTGCAGGTGAACTGCGTCAGGGGGAAGCAGGTCGGGTAGGCTGCAGGGGGAGGGAGAGGCACCGTCAGCACCAAGGGGGACACCTCACGTGCACCCCAACCCCCCCAGTGCTCCCAGTCCCAGCTCACCACACGAGGCAGACTCGTCAGAGCGGTCCCCGCAGTCATCGTCCAGGTCACACGTCCAGGAGATGGGGATGCAGCGGCCGCTGGCGCAGGAGAACTGGTTGGGGGAGCAGGTCCGGGCTGGCCAGGAGGGACAGATGGAGTGTTAGTGGCCCACGGTACCTTGTTTTGCCAGGGGAAGGTGGGGAACAATGCAAAGCCAAGGTGTGGGCACATGTGAGGCTGCAAAGCCTCAGGCTGTGGCTCAGCACGGGCTCTCCTGAGACTCCCTGAGGACAAGGCAGGTGTGGGATTTGCAGGCAGCCCCGACAAGGGAAGAGATGAGAATCTCAACTCTATGTTTCAGAAGGCTGATTTGTTATGTTATGATGTTATATGATATTAAAAATGCTGTACTAAAGCTATACTAAAAAAATAGAAAGATACAGACAGAAGGCTGGACAAGAATAGAATGGGATGAACAACAAAAACCTGACTGTTTTAGAGCCTCAGCACAGTTGGACTAATGATTGATCATCAAGCAAAAACAATTCATATGAGACCAATCAAAGATGCACCTGTTCGTAAACCATCTCCAGACCATGTTCCACAGCCGTCAGACAGTTATTGTTTACATTCCTTTTCTGAGGCTTCTCAGGAGAAAAAAATCCTGGCAAAGGGATTTTCACAAAACATCGCTGTGACAGGCGGGGTCCTCACCTGAGCAGGTGGAGTTGGACTCGTCCTCGTTGTTGCCGCAGTCGTTGTCGCCGTCGCAGAGCCAGCGGTTGGGGATGCAGCGGTTGTTCTTGCACTTGAAGCGGTCTGAAGGGCAGGTGTGCTGGTCTGTGAGGGGGAAACCACACTCAGGACCTGCCCCTCGTGCCACCCCATCCCTCCAACAAAGAGAAAAACTGGGACAGAAAAGGGCTGGAGCCTCCGACTTCCATCAGAATCTCAACCAACATTTTCCTCCTGTATCTCCTCCTCTCCTCGAGTTGGAGAGGGGACAGAGGGGTCCTGGCTACCTGACCCTTCCCCAACCACATCTGGAGGAGCCTTAGCCCAAACCCCACGGCACGGGAGGGGGGTCACGCACGGCAGAGCTCGGGGGCTTCGTCGCTGTTGTCCAGGCAGTCGTTGTCCCCGTCGCACTTCCAGCGCTCCTGGATGCAGCGGTTGTTCTTGCAGGCGAACTCCCCGGGCTGGCACTGCGGCGGGGGGATGTAGGACGGGTTGGCTGCCAAGGGGAAAGCACAGGCAGGATTTTAACCAGGCGACCGAGCGCAGCTTCCCATGGGGAGAGTCCCCACGAGGGTCCCAGCTTACCCTGGCAGGTGACAGAGTCCGAGCCCAGGATCTGGTCCTCGGCACAGGCGCACTGACGGCCCCGGGGGGTGGCCAGGCACAGGCTGCTGCAGCCCCCGTTGTTGACACGGCATTTGTTGGAGCCCACTGTGGAGGCAAAGGGGTGAGGAGGTGGCACCTCAGTGCCCAGGGACCCCTGCAGACCCACGGGGGTACCGGGAGCCCCTGGCCCCCTGGAATCCCTCAATAGCAGCCACAGCTGGAAACTGCTGGAAACACCAGGTGAGGCAGTGGGGACCCCTCAGGGGACACAGAGCCCGACGGATTTAGGGTGGGAAAAAGAGGGAAATGAACAACAGGGAAGAAAAACAAGGAGCGTGGGGCTGGCTAAAAGGAAACAAAAAGAGGTGGGGGGGGGCTGCTTAGGAAGCTCAGATTTGCCCCCAGCCCCTCATGCCCTCGCACCTTGCTGCTGCTGCGCGTCGTACATGCGGATCTCGAAGATGGGCGGGCGCTCGTTGCGCAGCAGGCTCACGGCCTTGGAGGCCTGGTCCAGCCGGTAGATGCTGCCGCTGCGGTACTCGGTCCAGAAGAGAAAGTTGCTGTAGTGGCACAGCCCGAAGGCGTGGTTCAGCTCCGGGCCCTCATACACGATCTGTGGGTGCGGGGGAGAGGAAAGGATCCGTCAGCTGGGATGGGCACTCAGGGACAGGGACAGGGACAGGGTGATGGAAGGGAGAGCAGAGAGGCCACGGCTCAGCTGCCCCAGCGCTGTGGGTGATCCCCAGGCCCACAGGACCCCCACTCGCCTTCCTCTCGGTGCCATTGAGATAAACCATCTCGATGCGGTCGTAGAAAGCGTCCACCCAGTAGAGGATCTTGGCTGGGATGTCCAGGCTCAGCCCGTTGGGCCACAGCACGGTCTTGGAGGTGATGAAGATGTTGCGGTTGGAACCATCCATCCAAGCCCTCTCGATCTTGCCCCTCTTGCTGTCCTTGGGATCCTCCTCCCAGTCCGTCCAGTACATCCACCTGCCACGGACATTAAGCTGAGCCCCGGCCTGGCCACCACAGCTTGTGACAAGACCCAACCACGTCCCCGTGGTCCCACCAGACAGCCCTGCCCACCCGGGCACCCGCACCCATTCAGGGGGTCCACCACGATGGCGCGGGGGTGCGTCATCTTCCCCTCGATCAGCGTCTTCCGTGTCTGGGCGGCCTTTTCCAGCCGTGCCACACTGATGGTCTTCTTGGGGCCATCATCTGTCCAGTACAGGTTGTTCCCCATCCAGTCCACAGCGATCCCCTCCACATTGTGGATGCCTTTGGGGGAAAAGCAGAGAGTGGGTTCGTCACCACTAGAAGGTGAAAAGTGGAAGCAACAGCCCCAAAGGTGCCTGATCCTGACCCAGACTGAGGGGGATGATGGACACCCAGCCCCACGGGAAAGTCTGCTAGAGCTGCTCTTCGAACAGAGAGAATTTTATGAAATGCTAAATATACCAAAAATTCGGACCACAGGCATGTCAAGTGGGATCACCCTGAGCTAACAGATGTTTGAATATTCTGGTGTTAAGCTCCCCGTATCTCAGACAGGCGTAATTGTATTATCCCTCCTGCAAGGCCAGGCCACGCACCGTCCTTCAGGATGGTCTCCCGCTCCGTGCCATCGATCTTCTGCCGCCCGATGAGGTAGCTGGTGGTGTCAGCAAAGTAGATGAAGCCGGTCTCGGCGTGGAAGTCCAGGGCCCGGGGGTTCATGAGGTTCTCGATGGGGATCATGTGCTCATCCGGCACCTTGGCACCCATGTCCATCCCACGGATGATGCCGGGACGCCCCTTCCCGTACACCAGGAACAGCTCGTGCTCGGGCTCTGTGGGCAGACAGGGACAGCCGTGGCCGCCAGCAGTGCCATGGCGGTGGCACCGGGGCTGTTGTGGGGTCACACAGAGCCCGTGGCTCCAGCCCTTCGCCCCCCCGGATTCCCCAGCACTCACTTTTGCAGGATTTCCCGTCGCTGCCCAGGCTGAACCCGGAGCGGCAGCGGCAGGTCCGGCTCTTGTGGCTGTTCCCGAGCAGGCAGATGTCCGAGCAGCCTCCCGGCTTCCCAAACTGATCTGGCTCGCAGGCGTGGCTCCTCACTGCAACACAGAGAGGGGCTGCGGCTGCTGGGGACACTGGGGGGACACGGAGCACGGGGGGGACAGGGACACTGGGGGGACAGGGAGCACAGGGGGGACAGAGAGCATGGAGGGGACAGGGAGCACGGGGGGACACAGGGAGCACAGGGGGACAGGGAGCATGGGGGGGACAGAGAGCATGGAGGGGACAGGGACACTGGGGGGACAGGGACACTGGGGGGACAGGGAGCATGGGGTACAGGGAGCACAGGGGGACAGGGAGCATGGGGGGGACAGAGAGCATGGAGGGGACAGGGAGCACGGAGGGGACAGGGACACTGGGGGGACAGGGAGCACAGGGGGGACAGAGAGCATGGAGGGGACAGAGACACTGGGGGGGGAGGGACACTGGGGGGACAGGGACACTGGGGTACAGGGAGCACAGGGGGACAGGGAGCATGGGGGGGACAGAGAGCATGGAGGGGACAGGGAGCACGGGGGGGACAGGGACACTGGGGGGACAGGGAGCACGTGGGGGACACAGGGAGCACAGGGGGACAGGGAGCATGGAGGGGACAGGGACACAGTGGGGACAGGTAGCACAGGGAGGACAGAGACACAGTGGGGATGGGGAGCATGGGGGGACAGGAACACAGTGAGGACAGAGAGCATGGAGGGGACAGGAACACAGGGGGGACAGGAACACAGCGGGGACAGGGAGCACGTGGGGGACAGGGAACACGTGGGGGACAGGGAGCACAAGGAGCACAGGGCTGCAACCGTGGGGACACGGGGATGCTCTCATGGGTCCTCCCTGGGCTGTAGGGCAGCTCATTCCTTCCAGGAACTCCCAGCCAGCCAGGAGCTCACAGCACAGAGATGGGAAAGGACTTTCCCATGGGAAGGATCCCTGGGGAGAAGCCAGCGTGTCCCAGCACACCACCACAGCCACTTGGCCACACTTCCCCATCCTGCTGCACCGGCAGGACAAGCTCTGGGAGCGGGGACAGCCAGCAGCACCCAGAGACCCCTTAATCACACTCCTCCCCCGCTCAGAAATCTCCCGATTAATTTTGGATTCTGGAAAATGCCGAGCAGGCTGCAGACACTAAGAGGATTTATAAGGAGTAAATTGATTAACTGCAGGAAGGTGCTGGGGGGTGGAGCGGGCAGGGAGGGATGCAGGGAGGGGTTGGGGCAGCACTGGAGCCTTTCAGCTCCTTGGAATTCCCTCAGTGCTTGGGAGCACCAGGATGAACATGCTGGAAGTGGGGACAGAGAGTAAGAGGGACCATCAATATTTTAAGATGGCACATTTGCTCCCACATCTCTGTACTCGCCATGATCCATCAAACACATGGCACAGCTCTCACAGGAAGAGACACAGTGCTAGCAGGAAAAGGGGGCGCCCCAGGATGTCCAGCAGCCCCCAGGGCCCTGGGGAGCAGGAACCCCAGAATCCTTGAGGTCAGAAACTACCTCCAAGATCACCGAGTCCAACCTGTGACCAATCCCCACCTCGTCAACCCAACCAGAGCACTGAGTGCCACATCCACTCAACCCTTGGACACCCCAAGAGACGGGGACTTCCAACGCCTGACCACCCTTTCCATGGAAAAACTCTTCCCGAAATCCCACCCGAGCCCCTGGCAGAGGAAGCAGGGAGCTGTAACTCCAAAGTCAGGGTCCCACCTGTGGGCTGGCGCCGCTGGTGGTAGATGTGCAGGGCTCCACCCTTGTCCACCCGTGTCACCACCTGGTACTCGGTGCTGTTGAAGCGGTTGACGCGGATGACGCTGGTTTTCTGCTGGGCGTTGGCATTGTCCGAGTTGGTGGCGTACAGGTAGTTCTCAAAGACGGTCAGCCCGTACAGGTGTTCGATCTGGAAGGCACCAGGTGAGAGCCACAAGGGATTTAGGAGCTGTGAGAGCCACAAGGGATTTAGGAGTTGGTGGTGTACAGGTAGTAAGAGCCACAAGGGATTTAGGAGTTGTGAGAGCCACAAGGGATTCAGGAGTTGTGAGAGCCACAGGGGATTTAGGAGTTGTGAGAGCCACAGGTGATTTAGGAGTTGTGAGAGCCACAAGGGATTCAGGAGTTGTGAGAGCCACAAGGGATTTAGGAGCTGTGAGAGCCACAAGGGATTCAGGAGTTGTGAGAGCCACAGGTGATTTAGGAGTGTGAGAGCCACAAGGGATTTAGGAGCTGTGAGAGCCACAAGGGATTTAGGAGTTGGTGGTGTACAGGTAGTACAGGTAGTGAGAGCCACAAGGGATTTAGGAGTTGTGAGAGCCACAAGGGATTCAGGAGTTGTGAGAGCCACAAGGGATTTAGGAGTTGTGAGAGCCACAGGTGATTTAGGAGTGTGAGAGCCACAAGGGATTTAGGAGTTGTGAGAGCCACAGGTGATTTAGGAGTGTGAGAGCCACAAGGGATTCAGGAGTTGTGAGAGCCACAAGGGATTTAGGAGTTGTGAGAGCCACAAGGGATTTAGGAGTTGGTGGCGTACAGGTAGTGAGAGCCACAAGGGATTTAGGAGCTGTGAGAGCCACAAGGGATTTAGGAGCTGCGAGAGCCACAAGGGATTTAGGAGTTGTGAGAGCCACAAGGGATTTAGGAGCTGTGAGAGCCACAAGGGATTTAGGAGCTGTGAGAGCCACAAGGGATTTAGGAGTTGGTGGTGTACAGGTAGTGAGAGCCACAAGTGATTTAAGAGTGTGAGAGCCACAAGGGATTTAGGAGCTGTGAGAGCCACAAGGGATTTAGGAGTTGGTGGTGTACAGGTAGTGAGAGCCACAAGTGATTTAAGAGTGTGAGAGCCACAAGGGATTTAGGAGCTGTGAGAGCCACAAGGGATTTAGGAGTTGGTGGTGTACAGGTAGTGAGAGCCACAAGGGATTTAGGAGCTGTGAGAGCCACAGGTGATTTAGGAGTGTGAGAGCCACAAGGGATTTAGGAGCTGTGAGAGCCACAGGTGATTTAGGAGTGTGAGAGCCACAAGGGATTTAGGAGCTGTGAGAGCCACAAGGGATTTAGGAGTTGGTGGTGTACAGGTAGTACAGGTAGTGAGAGCCACAAGGGATTCAGGAGTTGTGAGAGCCACAGGTGATTCAGGAGTTGTGAGAGCCACAAGGGATTTAGGAGCTGTGAGAGCCACAAGGGATTCAGGAGTTGTGAGAGCCACAGGTGATTTAGGAGTTGGTGGCGTACAGGTAGTGAGAGCCACAAGTGATTTAAGAGTGTGAGAGCTACAAGGGATTTAGGAGTTGTGAGAGCCACAAGGGATTTAGGAGTTGGTGGCGTACAGGTAGGGAGAGCCACAGGTGATTTAAGAGTGTGAGAGCCACAAGGGATTTAGGAGTTGTGAGAGCCGGGCTCCAGGACACACAAGACCCCCTATCCCACTTGATGGCTCTCATACATCTCCAGCCATCAGTGGGGTCTTGCCCACCAGCGGCACAAGATCATCCTTGGCAGGACCACGCTCAGGGCTCAGCACATTCTTTGCTGGACCACTGAAGTCACAACTGCAGAGCAGCGGCGCCCAGGACACCGAGCTTGGATCCCAAGCCCACTCACCAGGATGCCCTGGATGATGGTGTGCCTGTTCTTGCCCTCGTAGTCCACCACCTCGATGTAGTCCAGGTAGGCATCAGCCCAGTAGACCAGGCGGTTCACCAGGTCCAGGGTGATGCCGTGTGGGAAGACGATCTTGCTGTCCACCAGCTTGGTGCGGTTCTGCCCGTCCATGTCACAGCGCTCCACCTTGGGGATCTGCCCGTAGTCGGTGAAGAACACCTTGCTGTGAGAGAAGAGCAGGGGAGGGAGCTCAGAGCCAGGATGAGATCTGGGAGAGGGAGGATGTGGATGTGTGGATGCCCACAGGGATGGCACAGAGCTCCCAGGAGCTTCAGAAGTGTCGGTGTCACTGGAAGAGGTCCACACGCACACGTGGGGTTGTAGATGTGAAAACACAACCTGAGGCAGCTGCCTGTGCATCCCGGAGCTGTCCTGCCTGTGGTGGCAACTCCCAACACAGCACAGCAGAGCCTGAGATCAGCACTGCCACCACAGAGCCCAGGGGACTTAACTCAGCCAGCTGTGGGGCTTGTCTGCACCAGCCCTGCTCGAGCCTGGAGTCTCTCTCCAGGATTCCCTGTGATAACTGTTGGTTTATATGAAACACTCCTGATTTTCTGCTCGATAACACCAGCTTTTTCCACCCGAGCCAGGAGGGAAGTGCCCATCAGGAGAGCAGCCGGTAAGGGAGGAGTTTTCCTCTCTAGTGGTTACTCTGCTCTGCCCGCCGTGGCCTCGGCCACACCAGGGGCTGGCAGCTGCCACGGGTGCCCTGAGCTGCCCCCATGATTCAGCATCCTGGCATCCCCGTCCTCAGGGCTGTGCAGGAGGCAGTGCCTGGACACATGGGCATGAGGGAGCTGCTCTGGCTGTGCACAGAGCCTCTCCAGCTCCCAAAAGTCTCTCCAGCTCCCAAAAGCTGGGGCAAAGCTGTGCCCACGAGCTGGAAGCAGCAGCGAATCCTGAGCTGGGCCAGGTGTGTCCCACAGGCCTGAGTCCTGCCCAGCTGCTGCCAGGGCGGGCTGGGTGGGAAGCGTCCCTTCAGGGAGGGCTCACAGAGGTACAGGAAACCCCCAGAGGCACAGGCCACGCTCACCGATTGTCCCCAAGGGTGGCGAATTCCCAGGACTCACCCCATGGCTGGGTCCAGAGCGATTCCCTTGGGATTGTACAGCTCCAGGTCCAGCAGTGTGACGCAGGTGTCCCCGTTCTTGTTGCACACGAAGATCCTGTCGTCAATGTCGTCCACGAAGTAGAAGTTGCCCGTGAGCCAGTCGATGGCCATCTGCTCCACATCTGGGCCACGAGAGGGAGGGAGGGGGGGTGAGGCAGGGAGGGACAGAGCCGGGAGCCCCCCAGGATCACAAACACCAGCACAGCCAAGGGATGAGCCCACGGGAGCCAGGAATGCACCGGGACCTGAACCCCTACCAAGGACCTGCCCTGGTCACCCTGCGTGGAGCCACAGGGCACCCGTGGCACCCACAGCACCCACGGCACCCACGGCACCCATGGCAACCCATCCTCTGCTCCCCAGGGAGACCTGCTGCCCCCAGACAAGGCAGAGACATCACACACAACCCGGAGAGCATCCTGCAGGAACACTGGGAATTCACCCTGCAGGAATATTGGGAATTCACCCTGCAGGAATATTGGGAATTCACCCTGCAGGAACACTGGGAATTCACCCTGCAGAAACACTGGGAATTCACCCTGCAGGAACACTGGGAATTCATCCCACAGTAATACTGGGAATTCATCCTGCAGGAACACTGGAATTCATCCTGAAGGAATATTGGGAATTCACCCTGCAGGAATATTGGGAATTGACCCTGCATAAACACTGGGAATTCACCCTGCAGAAACACTGGGAATTCACCCAGCAGGAACACTGGGAATTCATCCTGAAGGAATATTGGGAACTCATTCTGCAGGAACATTGGGAATTCATCCCACAGGAACACTGGGAATTCATCCTGCAGGAATATTGGGAACTCATCCTGCAGGAACACTGGGAATTTATCCTGCAGGAATATTGGGAATTCATCCCACAGGAACACTGGGAATTCATCCCTCAGAAACACTGGGAATTCATCCTGCAGGAATATTGGGAATTCACCCTGCAGGAACACTGGGAATTCATCCCACAGTAATACTGGGAATTCACCCTGCAGGAACACTGGGAATTCATCCTGAAGGAATACTGGGAATTCACCCAGCAGGAACACTGGGAATTCATCCTGAAGGAATATCGGGAATCCACCCCACGGGAATGCCAGCGGGGCAGGGGCAAGCTCTCCACGGTGGCTGCTGGAGAAGGGAGTGGGCAGCAGGGAAGGGGCTCCAACAGCAGCACCAGGGTGGGACACGTGGCAGCGAGGGGGGAAGCGAGGGCAGATCCCGCTGGGCAAGGTGGGAGCAGAGCTAATCCGGAGCTGCAGGGACACCCCGGGGCCCGGAGCAGGTGAGAGGCAGCACCTGGCACTCAGCGTGTGAGTGTTTAATTAAAGCAGTGAAAGCCTGTTAAATCCGATCAACCCAACGTGCCTGAATTCCTGCCTCGCCACCGGGGCGGTGCTCGGCCCCTCCGGAGCCTGCCAGGCCAGAGGCCGGGCTGAGGGGCTGCAGCTCCCGGAGATCCCAAGGGGTTTGGAGAGCTGTCCTTTGGATTAGTGCACACCCAGAGCCTGCATCCCCACCACTGCAGCGGCACAGCCAGCACGGACAGGGTGCAGCAGGGACAGGGGTGCAGCAGCCCTGGTCCGAAGGACCCAGAGGTCAGAGGGACTCAGAAAGCCCTGGAAGAGCAGGGATGGGGCACAATGACTCCCAAGTCCCAGCATCCCAATGCCAGCAGGACCTGGACAGCTCTGGAGGAGCAGGGATGGGGCACAGTGACCCCCCAAGTCCCAGCACCCCAAGGCCAGCAGGACTCAGCAGGACTCAGAAAGCTCTGGAGGAGCAGGGATGGGGCACAGTGACCCCCAAGTCCAAGCACTCCAAGGCCAGCAGGACCTGGACAGCTCTGGAGGAGCAGGGATGGGGCACAGTGACCCCCAAGTCCAAGCACCCCAAGGCCAGCAGGACTCAGAGAGCTCTGGAGGAGCAGAGATGGGGCACAGCAGCCTCCCAGAACCAGCATCCCAATGCCAGCAGGACCTAGACAGCCCTGGAAGAGCAGAGATTGGCCACAGCAGCCCCCCAGCCCCAGCACCCCAAGGTCAGTGAGACCCAGACAGCCCTGGTGGAGCAGGGCCAGACAGCACTGAATTATTAACCAACGCAGGAGCTCAGCAGGGAAAACATGAATCAAGCCAGGAGGTTTTGCAATGCCCCCACCCACCCTGGTCCCGGGGCTCTCTCCTGACTCCATCCCCACCGCCGGGCTGGGATGAGACCCTAGGATGAGCACACGGAGAGTTTGGGGTGCACAAACCCCAACGCCCATCCCGGAGTGACCCAGGGCAGCTCGCCCGGCCCGGCTGCGGCCCTGGGGACGGGGATGGGGACACGGGGATGGGGACACGCAGCCTGTGGTGATGCTGACACTGACCCCCCCCTCCGGAAGGGTGAGGCTGCAGCGCCCGCAGCCACCACCCGGCGAGAGGCAGCTCGTAAAAACAAGTGGAAACAGCCCGAGCCAAGGAATGAGCATCAACCCCCAAACAGGGCTCCCAACGCGCTGCCCAACGTGCCAGGGCTGGCGCAGGGCTCCTGGGGGCTCCTGCTCCAGCCCAGGACCCCCTTGCTGCCGGGGCAAGAGGGGTTTGGGATGAAAACCACCTAAAAATGTACACTGGGGTGCCAAGGGCCACGTTCTCCCCCCGTAGACAGAGTCCTGCTCGGGGGAAGAAGAACCAGTCACCAGCAGCAGCCACCGCCCTCCCCTGCTCCCCACCCAGCACCCCCAAACCCCCCCTGTGACGTGGGGAGGGGGCGGCAGGGCCCTGCCGGGGCGAGAAACGCTTGAGCGAAGGGATGTGCAAGAATTCCCCAAAAAAAAGCAGGTCTTGGCTGGCGCCTGCGTGGCTGAGTCAGAGTCACAGGACCGGGGGAGCGATCCAAGCAGGGGCGGACGGGGAGCGTTGGCAGAGCGGCTCGGGGGCCCTCGCCCCCCAACCCCACGGCTGCAGACCCCCGGAATCTCCTCCTCGAGAGGGTCCAACCATCTCTGCGCCATCGCCAGAGCCCCTTTCCCGTTCTCCGGCCTCTCCCTCCGGAGCTGGAGCTGAGTCCAGCCCAACGCTCGAAGAGGAATCCAAAGGGAAAACGGCCAAAACGAGCCACAGGCTCCCAGCCCCACGCTGCCCTCACACCCACCCCGCCACAGCCCGGGGGAGCAGAGGGTCCTGGGCCACTTGGGGGTCTCCAGACAGGCCCCAGCTCCGAGCAGGGCAGCCCAGAGCCGGGGGGCTGGGGGTGACGCAAGCACTTGCTCCTCTCCCCGGCTTTATTTTTGCAGCTGGAAAGCATTACCCTCCTCAAAGGCTTTTGTTTTCCAGCTTTGCTCCTTCTCTCCCCTGCTCACTATCCTCCCCTCTCCTTCGCAGGACTCACTTTTTATTCCTTTATTATTACCACTGTTGTTGCTATCATCATCATTGTAATTTTCATCATCATCATCATCATCATCATCATCATCATCATTATTATTATTATTATTATTATTATTATTATTTTCATCTCTTTCTTGTAGCCTCAGCTAAACCTGGATTTCCTCTTGAACTTCTGGTGCAAGCTAATTTAGAAAACATCTATTTTTAAACCCTGGCGTTGGCCTGCAGAAACTTTAGCCCCCCCCCCACTCCTTCTCAATTTTTGGAGAGGGGGGTGGGCACAGAATCTCCCCCCCACAAGAATGGGTGCCCAGGGTTGGTACCACGGCCACCCCTGACCATAAAACACCCTTTGCACCCATCCGAGGGGACCAGCAGCGATGCCCCCGTGCCCTGGAGGGGTCGTAGGTGATTTCCATGGAGAATCCCGGGGGCAGAGACCACCCCCCCGTCCCTCCCTCCCACAGCCCCCCCTCGGGTGCCTCTCCCCACCGATCCCCATCCTGGAATCAATCCTCTCCTTGCTCAACCTCGGCGGGGCGTTGCGGGCGATTGCGACACGCCGAGCTCGTTTCCCAAGATTTATTTATTTGAGAGCCTTTGGAAGGGAGCTGGTGGGGGCAGAGAGCAGGGAATGTCGGCTTTCCCGAGGCTCTTCCTGGGACAGGCGGCCAAAAAAACCTCACAGGGATGGGGACGGGGTCCAGGCAGCCCCACTCGGGGGGGAGGTGGCCTTGCCAGCAGGGAGGGCAGATGGAGGGAGGATGGAGGATGAGGGAACTTCATTAGAGTTGCTCAACACGGGCGGGTTGGCAACTTCAGCAAACCCCAAAAGCCACCCTCACAGATGTTTCCTGGTTTCACGCCCGCCAGGGCCCGAGTGATCCCCACCGAGCTGCTCTGAGGTCCCTGCCACAAAACCCTGCGTGTCACACCGAGCTCGGATTTTTTCCCTTTTCGGAGAACCCCGGAATGGTTTGGGTCAAAAAGGGATCTTAAAGATCATCTCAGTCCCACCTGAGATACCTTTCACTATCCCCAAGCCCCATCCAGCCTGGCTTTGGGCACTTCCAGGGATCCAGGGGCAGCCACAGCTTCTCTGGGCACACCATGCCAGGGCTGCCCACCCTCACAGGGAGGAATTCCTTCCCAAAATCCCACCTAACCCCACTCCGTGTCAATGGGAAGCCATTCCCTGTGTCCTGTCACTCCAGGACCCTGTCCCCAGTCCCTCTCCAGCTCTTCTGGAGCCACTTCAGGCACTGGAAAAGGCTCTGAGCTTTCCCTGGAGCCTTCTCAGGCACTGGAAGAGGCTCTGAGCTTTGCCTGGAGCCTTCTCAGGCACTGGAAGAGGCTCTGAGCTTTCCCTGGAGCCTTCTCAGGCACTGGAAAAGGCTCTGAGCTTTCCCTGGTGCCTTCTCAGGCACTGGAAAACGCTCTGAGCCTTCCCTGGAGCCTTCTCAGGCACTGGAAGAGGCTCTGAGCTTTCCCTGGAGCCTTCTCAGGCACTGGAAAAGGCTCTGAGCCTTCCCTGGAGCCTTCTCAGGCACTGGAAGAGGCTCTGAGCCTTCCCTGGAGCCTCTTCAGGCACTGGAAGAGGCTCTGAGCCTTCCCTGGAGCCTTCTCAGGCACTGGAAGAGGCTCTGAGCTTTGCCTGGAGCCTTCTCAGGCACTGGAAGAGGCTCTGAGCCTTCCCTGGAGCCTTCTCAGGCACTGGAAAAGGCTCTGAGCTTTCCCTGGAGCCTTCTCAGGCACTGGAAGAGGCTCTGAGCTTTCCCTGGAGCCTCTTCAGGCACTGGAAGAGGCTCTGAGCTTTCCCTGGAGCCTTCTCAGGCACTGGAAAAGGCTCTGAGCTTTCCCTGGAGCCCTTTCAGGCACTGGAAGAGGCTCTGAGCTTTCCCTGGAGCCTTCTCAGGCACTGGAAGAGGCTCTGAGCTTTCCCTGGAGCCTTCCCAGGCACTGGAAGAGGCTCTGAGCTTTCCCTGGAGCCTCTTCAGGCACTGGAAGAGGCTCTGAGCCTTCCCTGGAGCCTTCTCAGGCACTGGAAAACGCTCTGAGCTTTCCCTGGAGCCTTCTCAGGCACTGGAAGAAGCTCTGAGCCTTCCCTGGAGCCTTCTCAGGCACTGGAAGAGGCTCTGAGCTTTCCCTGGAGCCTTCTCAGGCACTGGAAGAGGCTCTGAGCTTTCCCTGGAGCCTTCCCAGGCACTGGAAAAGGCTCTGAGCTTTCCCTGGAGCCTTCTCAGGCACTGGAAAAGGCTCTGAGCCTTCCCTGGAGCCTCTTCAGGCACTGGAAGAGGCTCTGAGCTTTCCCTGGAGCCCTTTCAGGCACTGGAAGAAGCTCTGAGCTTTGCCTGGAGCCTTCTCAGGCACTGGAAGAGGCTCTGAGCTTTCCCTGGAGCCTTCTCAGGCACTGGAAGAAGCTCTGAGCTTTACCTGGAGCCTTCTCAGGCACTGGAAAACGCTCTGAGCTTTCCCTGGAGCCTCTTCAGGCACTGGAAGAGGCTCTGAGCTTTCCCTGGAGCCTTCTCAGGCACTGGAAGAGGCTCTGAGCTTTCCCTGGAGCCTTCCCAGGCACTGGAAAAGGCTCTGAGCTTTCCCTGGAGCCTTCTCAGGCACTGGAAAAGGCTCTGAGCCTTCCCTGGAGCCTCTTCAGGCACTGGAAGAGGCTCTGAGCTTTCCCTGGAGCCCTTTCAGGCACTGGAAGAAGCTCTGAGCTTTGCCTGGAGCCTTCTCAGGCACTGGAAGAGGCTCTGAGCTTTCCCTGGAGCCTTCTCAGGCACTGGAAGAAGCTCTGAGCTTTACCTGGAGCCTTCTCAGGCACTGGAAAACGCTCTGAGCTTTCCCTGGAGCCTCTTCAGGCACTGGAAAACGCTCTGAGCCTTCCCTGGAGCCTTCTCAGGCACTGGAAAACGCTCTGAGCTTTCCCTGGAGCCTTCTCAGGCACTGGAAAACGCTCTGAGCTTTCCCTGGAGCCCTTTCAGGCACTGGAAGAAGCTCTGAGCTTTCCCTGGAGCCTCTTCAGGCACTGGAAGAGGCTCTGAGCCTTCCCTGGAGCCTTCTCAGGCACTGGAAGAAGCTCGGAGCTTTCCCTGGAGTCTTCTCAGGCACTGGAAGAAGCTCTGAGCTTTACCTGGAGCCTTCTCAGGCACTGGAAGAGGCTCTGAGCTTTCCCTGGAGCCCTTTCAGGCACTGGAAGAGGCTCTGAGCTTTCCCTGGAGCCTCTTCAGGCACTGGAAGAAGCTCTGAGCTTTCCCTGGAGCCTTCTCAGGCACTGGAAGAAGCTCTGAGCCTTCCCTGGAGCCTTCTCAGGCACTGGAAGAGGCTCTGAGCTTTCCCTGGAGCCCTTTCAGGTACTGGAAGAGGCTCTGAGCTTTCCCTGGAGCCTTCTCAGGCACTGGAAGAGGCTCTGAGCCTTCCCTGGAGCCTTGTGAGCTCCAGGTGAACACCTCCAGCTCTCCCAGCCTGGCTCCATGGCCGAACTGCTCCAACCCTCAGAGCACGGCCTCCTCCTCCTGCCGGGATCCCGGAGCTCCAGGTGGGACAGTCCCACTCCAAGAACTCCTTGTCACAAGCGGGCTCCACGCTTCCCACCGGAGCTGCAGCTCGAGGTTCTCCCTCCCTTAACCCGGGGCCACCCGATTTACCCCCCGCTCCCAGAGAGGCGCTGTGGGTTTTTTGGGGAAGGAGCTTTGCTGACCCAGCACATAACTTTGCTCGGCATGAATCAGTGGCTGCGCAGTCTGCAAACACATCAATTGTGGCCTGACGGGAGGAGGAAGGAAACACACAATCTTCCCCTCGGATTAAACCAGGGATTTCGACAGTCCTCCAACAGCTGCGAGGGGGGACGAAGCCACTCAGCAGCTCCTCCAGGCTCCTGCACCGCTGAGCAAGGAGAAACCCCCCGATTCCACAGAGGTTCAACAAGCTCAGGAACCAACACAGCAAAAAAAAATCCCTGAATTCCAGAAACCCTGAGGTTGGAAAAACCCTCCAGGACCATCGAGTCCACGCTGCGACCGATCCCTGCCAGAGCCACGAGTGCCACAGCCAGATGATCCTCAGACACCTCCAAAGACGGGCACCCCACCACCTCCCTAACAGCCCCTTCCAATGCCTGACAACCCTTTCCGTGAAGAAATTCCTCCTGAAATGTGTGGATGTGGCACTTGGGGATGCGTTTCAGCGATGACCTGGCAGCGCTGGGTCAGTGGTTGGGCTCGAGGGTCTTAGAGGGCTTTTCCAACTTTAATAATGCCATGATCCTAAGTCTGGGAGAACCTCCACTTCCCAGCTCCTCGAGGGAGCACTCCCAGGAGAGCAGGAGTGGGATGCTGGGCAGGACTGGGATGGTGGGCAGGACAGGTCCCAGCTCTGCTTGAAGCAGCCAGAAACATCCCTGGGCACAGAGCTCTGACACCAAATCCTTGTTCCCATTCTCCTGAGGAGCATTTTCCCCCTTGCCCCGGCACAAGGGACACAGAACAGAGATGGACCAACCACCGCTGCCAACGTCTGCCTTTAAATAAAGAATAATAGAGAAATAAAGAATAAATGAAGAATATTACAGTCCTATAAACAGCTGGTTCTTACTTCCCCAGGGTCAGCCAGCCCTGACACAAACCCCAAGCGCCTCAGGAGGACCA
>NC_052044.1:719109-832196 GCF_015832195.1 Motacilla alba alba | reverse complement strand
AATTAGACTCCCTGCCAGCCATCCACAACTCCCACCGCTGCCCCAGTCCGTGCATTTTGGACACCACAGAGCTGCTCTCACCTTCCTGCCACTCCCTGGAGCCCGGGATGTTCTTCCCATCCCTCCCCTCGGTGGCACTGCAAGCACAGTCCCGTTGGAGAAGCTCAGAGCTGCCAGCAAGGTCATTATCCTACAATTCTGCTGCCAACCCCAGGAGCTGAGCTGGGACTCTCTGTGATCCTGCACAGCATCTGCATGACTGCAGCTCCAGCCTGCTCCGTTCCCCGGCTCAGGAAGGACACCAGAGTCTAAATTTAGCCCTAGAAATGGCCGGACCACATTGGGGAACTCAACCTCTCACGATGGAATAACAACATCCAGAACAGCCCTCAAGGCCCACCCTGTGCTTTTCCTTCAAAAATAGAGAGTGGCACAGCAAAGAAAACAACGAGTTCGAGCCGAGTTAGAAAATGCTGAAAATATTTGGGGCGGCCGCAGCCGGCAGGTCGGGCTGCCCAGGAGTGAGGAAAGGGCTGGAAAGTTCAGTCCGCAGCAAAAGCTGGGCTGTAAATAGCTCAAGGTGGATTGCAAAATCCCAAGGAGAGGGGGAAAGCACCCCCCAGAAAACAAGCTGCAGCCGGGGCAGATGTTCCTGTTGGGAGAGCCTGAGGATGGCAGCGATGGATGAAGAACGTCCCCAGGCACTCGGCGAGGCGCCATCGGCCACCAAGCCCGGGTCCCTGGAGAGGGACATCCATGGGAACGCAGCTGGACGCTGGGAGGTGATGGAGACGCTGCTCTCTGGGAGGTGATGGAGTTAAAATTCATCCCAAGCACAAGGAGAGTGCCTGGCAAAGGCAGGACTGAGGGAAGGGAACAGGCTGATGCATCCGCTGCTCTCAGTCCAAGCCAGATGCCACTCCTGGGGTCAGCACCCACTCCAAGGAGCCCCTTCCCAACCCTGGGACCACTGGATTCATCCCACTGGAGCCCCGTGGCTGGCTGGGATGAGCTGGGAGAGGGCTCAGGGCTCGGAGGCAGCTCTCACAGAGACTCAGGGTTCAGACCCCATCAGGGCTGCGAGGTCCGGGGGGGCACAAGAAAGGATTTATCTGCTCCAGGAAAATGCTTGGAGCGCATCTGGGAACTGAAATCATCCCCACGCCTGGAAGAGGAACCTCCTGCCCCATGACAAAGCCGCGGGGCTCATCGCCGTGCTGACTCAGCAGGATGTGGCACATCCTGTGCTGTGTCCTCCCCTCTCTCCCCGGGCACTCCACGGCCCCCGAGGGCCCGGCCCTGGCTGTGATTTCGGGAAGCACCTCCCATACAAACCCTCGCTGGTCAAAGGACGCTTGCAGAACCACGTGCTCCCTTGCATCGTCCAAAAGATCATCCAAGGGCTTTGGGGACAGCTCCCCAAAAGCACAGCCAGACCCCTGGGGTGCTCTGGGGGGGTCACAGACACGGGCACAGCTCCTGCTGCCTCCCAGGGCAGCCAAACCCCGCTGTGGACCCGTTCCCACGAGCTGTCCCATTCCTTGTGCAGCATCCCAGTGCTCCTGAGATGGTGGCAAATCCTCAGCAGCAGGATCCACCTGACAGCCAGAGCAGATCCCTCCTCAGCAGGGCTGCTGCACCGGGATGAGCCTCACGGGACACACGGGGCAGGAGAGTGCTGGCACAGACCCCAGTGCCCAATGTCCTCACCCTGCCACTCTACAGATGCTACCAGTGCTCCCAGTTTCTGCCCAAAGCTCACCCTTCCCAACTCAGTGAGCACTGCGAGGTGACCTGGATGTTGGCACAACCCTGAGGGGCAGCCAGGACCCCCCGTGCCCTCCTGGAGGCGGAAGGAGTTGTGGTCCTTGCTCAAAAACCCTCATCCCAGGCAGCTGGAGGATGGATTTTGGGAGCCAACCCTCCTCAAAGCTTCTCGTGCCACCACCCCGTCCCCTCGGCTGACTCCAGGGCTGGTTTCGGGACCCCACCCAGCAGCTGGTTTACGCAGCTTTTCCCTTAATTTGTCTCTGATTTTCCACTCGAATCCTGCCGTTCCTGTGAGGAGAGGGGAACGCAGCAAAGCAGAACCCGGACAGCCCCACTGGGCAACCACAAGGTCAGGCATGAGCTGGGGGCAAAGAGGAACCACAGAACAGCATCTGGAGCCAGCTCCTCCAGAGGAGGATGCTCCAGGAACCGGGGCCTTGAAGGCACAGGGTGGTTTTGCTCCCTATCATCCCAACCAATTCCTAACACCGGAGGAAAAGCATCACCAGCTGGAGCAGCCCCCGCTCCTTCCCGGTTCGCAGGCTCCCCCGGAGCACATGGAAGCGGCACGGAGGGAACACGAGGAGCGAGTGGAGGGGCTGAGACACCGAAGGTGAGGGGGCTGCCACAGCTGCTCCCACCCCCACGCCGCCCACTGAGCCTCGGGAGCTTCGGAAGCGGCGAGGAGGCAACGCCTCGGCTTCACCCCAAACCTGGCATCGCTGCCAGGGATGCTCCAGAGCTGCTCCAGCAGCTCCTGTCATGGACAGGGAGCACTTGGAGCCAGAGGTCAGCCCTCTCACTGGACACCGCAGCGGCACCAGGCACCTCTCATGCCAGGATGGAGCTCCACAGGGCTGCTGGAAGCCCAAGCATCCTGCTGGGATGCCCTAAAAAAAAAAATGGGATGCTACACAGGAATGATGGACACCCCTCCGGACACCACACGGAGGAACCCCCCAGGCACTGCCCCTCCAGCAGCTCCTCCTTCTCCTCCCAGCACCTCAAAGCTCCACTCTTCACCTGCACTGAACCCAGAGCAGCTCCGGGCGTGTCCGTGCACGCTCAGGGAAGCAGCGTGTGCACACCCACACGCGTGCACACGCATGGGAACACACGGAAAAACGCAGGGGAAAACACCCGGGAACACACGTGGGGACACCTGGGAACACACGCGGGCACACAGGGACGCACGGCGGGACGTGCCAGACCACCAAGGTGGCAAAAGGGAAGTGAACACCCCAGCCACCCTCAACCACAGGTATTTCCAAAACAGGAAGAGGGTGATCCCTGCCTGTCCTCACTCCACTCCTGGGGCTCTGCCACCACAGGGTCCAGGGATGCCCCACACCACCCCAGAAGTGGCAGAGGGCCTGGCAGACAGGAGCAGCACGCCAGTGCCCTTTGTTCCCCATGAAGAGCTTCCGCCCCACTTTGGCTGGACTTTGTCCTCCTCTCCTCCAGGAAAAAGCAAAGAGCTTCCAGAGCTGCAAACAGAGGCTGTGAGTGTGAGGAACTGGCTCTCCAGACAAGGTTGGGGACCTGCACCCTGCTCCCAACGACCTCCTGGCCTCTCCCAGAGCCCCTCTGTACCCAGCTGGGCCAGTGGGAGACTTGCATCAGGGAAACCAGAGCCCAGCCAGGACCACCAAGGTTGAGGCACCAGCTCAGGTGGCACCTTGGTGGCACTCTCTGACCCCTAACCAAGCCAACCACGTGCTTGTGGTGCCTCCACATCCGCCACATGCCTCCACATCCTCCCCACCCACGGCCTCACACAGCTCCCAGCAACCTGAGGTGGTGAGACAGCACCTCATTGCCACCACAGGCCCCAAAGCCCCTCGGAAGGGGGACATGCAGCAGGAGGAAGGGCTGTCCTCTGCCCCACTCCAGCTCCCGGGGTGTGGAGAAGAGGATGCGAGAACTTCCCTCCGAGCTCATCATCTTTCCGCAGCCCCGTTTCCAAAGGCAACGCAGCTTATGCAATGAGCGATGCCTCCCTTCCGCCCCCACCAACTTCTGGATCCGCCGGCTGCTCCGAGCCACCTCCGAGCGGGGACGGTGCCTCTGAGACCTCGTGTCCCTGGAGGGGTGACCCCGGAGGGCTCAGCTGTCGGCCACCTGCGCTGCCAAACTCACCGGGCGGGTGCCAGCGGCTCAATCAGCCCTGCAGGTGCCACCGAGGGGGGGGGGGCTGCAGGGTGCCCTGAGCTGCTCCGCTCCTGTCACCTCCCTGCAAGGGACACAGACCAAGCGTCCACACCCCCTGTAGGGTGAGGAAGGGCTGGAGGATGGAAACCACAGGCTCCGGCCTCCTGCAGCCCCAGACATGAATCTGGGGCAGGGATCTGGCGTTCGCCCAAACCTCCTCCTCCTCCATCCCTCGGACCCGGAGACGGGTCAGATGCTGCCACTGCCACGACACCAAATCCCTTCTCCCGCTTTGCTCCAAGGTGGGCGAAGAAACAGGACAGGAAAACCTCCCCCTAAAGCAAGAAACAAACCCCACTCGGTTTCATTCATCATTCTGGCCTCTCATTTCACCAGGCCATTCCCGTGAGGACAGAGGGGAATCCTCTGTCACAGGAAAGCCGAGATTCCCCCATTTCGCTGCTTTTGAAGGGAAAAACCAGCCCGGAGCTTCCAAGCGTTGCGAGAACTTCGCCACGGCCGCTGGTTGCCGGTTGGAGCGGCTGCCAGCGCGGAGCACGGGCGCTGCCAAGAGCGGCCCCTCGCACATTCCCAGCCCGGCCATGGAGCTGACGAGCTCAAGTATTTACTGAATAGATCAATAAGGGCCGGGAACGCGACGTGCACGGCTTGGGGAACGAGCGGCTGGCAAGGAGCTGGATGGAGCGATGGGGGGGGGGGAGGCTGGACAAACGGACACACGGATGGGGGAACGGAAAGCCGCGGTCGCTTGGATAAACACATTCCCAGTGCCACCAGGCCCGGTCACAGCCAAACTCCGCAGCCGGGCGTCGCGGCTCCGGGAGAAGCAGCCCCGGTTATGCAAGAGGGGGAGCGTGGGGCGAGGCCGGGTTGTCACGGGCACCCCTGGGACCGGTGGGACTCCGGACCGGCCACCCCCGGGACACCGGGACCCCAAATCCCGGCTCCCGCAGCGGTGCTGAGCTCCAACTTTCCCGCTTGGCTGCGGGGAAAACTTTGGATTCCAGAGGAAAATGGGATGGAGGGCGGGTGGGAGCCACGGGAACGGGCAAAGAGGAGAAAACGGGGAGCGCCAGCGAGCGGCCCCCGCGGCTGCGGGGGGACGGGGCGGGGGGCGCACCGTGCGCTGCGGAGGGGTGCGGGGAGGACGCGCCTCCCCAGCCGGGCCCGCAGCTCCCCCCGCTGCCCCCCGGTCCCTCCGGTGTCCCCACGGCGCGGCGGGGCCGGGCTGCGCCCGCTCTGCTTTGTCACGGCGGCGGCGGGGGGGGGGCGACGCGCGGCGCCCCCCGCCCCCTCCCCGGCCCGGCCGAGCCCCGCGCCCCCGACAGCGGCTGCGGCGCCTCCCCCTCCCCGCCGGTATCGCCCCGCGGGGGTCCGGCCCCGCCGCCCCCCGACTCACCTTCGAGGGCGCGGGCGGCGGGCGCGGCCAGCAGGGCCAGGAGGCTCCCGGCGAGGGCCAGCAGCGGCCCCATGCCGGCGGCTCGGCGGCTCGGCGGCGGCGGCGGCGGCGGCTCCTCACGCCGTGCTGCCCGTGGGGCGGCGCGTCCCGGGCCCGCGCACCGACATCCGCGGGGGGCGGGCGGGGGCGGGCCGGCGGCCGGGCCGGGCCGGGCCGGGGGGCGGGCGGACCCTCCGGGCTGGGCGGCGGCGGCGGCGGCGGCGGCGGGGCCGGGGGGCGGCGGGGGATGGGGAAGGGGGGTGGGGGGGGGGGTCTGCGCGCGCCGCCGCCGCGGCGGAGGGAGGGAGGGCGGTGATTTTGGGGAGGGGGGGGGAGATGGAGCGCGCGCCGCCGCCCGCCTGACGTCACCGGGCTCGAGCCGCCGCCGCGCGGACGGGAACGGGGAGGGGGGGGGGGACACGCGCGTGGCGTTTGGGGGGGGGGGTCCTACGCGCATGCGCGTGCGGTACCGGGGCTGCGCCCCCCGGTGGGTGTGGGCAGGGACAGGGACCGGGCAGGGGTCCGGTGTCGGTACCGGTATCGATCTCGGTATAGTCCGGGAAGGGGTCCGGTGTCGGTGTCAATAATGTACAGGCAGGGATGCGGTGCCCGTACCGATATCGGTGTCAGTATGGTACCGGCAGGGGTCCGGTGTCGGTATCAGTGTCAGTATGGTACCGGCAGGGGTCCGGTGTCGATATCGGTGTCAGTATGGTACCGGCAGAGATCCGGTGGGAGTGTCGGTGTCAGTATGGTCCAGAAGGGGTCCGGTGCCGGTGTCGGTATCGGTGTCAGTATGGTACAAGCAGGGGACCGGTGCCGGTGTGGTACAGGAACAGCGCTGCGGGTCCCGCGCCCACACGCGGTACCGGCCCGCGATGCCGCTCCAGCGCCCGGCCCGGCCCTGCTCTGGCCGTCCCAGGTGCAGGGGAGGCCCAGCTCCCCTCTACCGACACACGGTACCGGCTGCGGGTCAGAAACGGCCGAGGCAGCGGAACCTCATCATCCGCAGGGCCAGCGGGACCCTCGGCGTCCTCTCAGGGCTGCAGGACCTTCACCGTCCCCAACGGCATCAGGAGCCTCGCCATTCTCCCGGGACAGCGACACCACCAGCACCCGCAGGGGCGCGGGGACCCTGAGCGCCCCCCCAGGGCACAGGACCCTCGCCATGCCCGAGGGCAGTGAGACCCTCACTGTCCCCCCCAAGGCAGGGGGTCCCCTGTCACCCCCCACGGCACAGGACCCTCGCCATGCCCGAGGGCAGTGAGACCCTCACTGTCCCCCCCAAGGCAGGGGGTCCCCTGTCACCCCCCACGGCACAGGACCCTCGCCATGCCCGAGGGCAGTGGGACCCTCACTGTCCCCCCAAGGCAGGGGGTCCCCTGGCACCCCCAGTCACAGGACCCTCGCCATGCCCGAGGGCAGTGGGACCCTCACTGTTCCCCCCAAGCAGGGGGTCCCCTGTCACCCCCCACGGCACAGGACCCTCGCCATGTCCAAGGGCAGTGGGACCCTCACTGTCCCCCCAAGGCAGGGGGTCCCCTGTCACCCCCCACGGCACAGGACCCTCGCTATGCCCAAGGGCAGTGGGACCCTCACTGTCCCCCCCAAGGCAGGGGGTCCCCTGTCACCCCCCACGGTCACAGGACCCTCGCCATGTTCGAGGGCAGTGGGACATTCACTGTCCCCCCAAGCAGGGGGTCCCCTGTCACCCCCCAGGGCACAGGACCCTCGCTGTCCCCCCAGCCGTCCCTCCAGGGGCTACAGGAGCAGGGCTCAGGATCGGGGGGCCAGAACAGCGAAGCCCCATCACGGGGGTCCCGCCATCCCCAAGGTCGGCCATCACTCACCCAACTCCGGCTTTGACTGAGAACCGTGACGTCAGAGCCAGAGCCGTGACGTCATCCACGGGCCACTGCGCTGCCTGGCGGGGCCCGGGCCCGAGGAGGGAGATGGGCAGCGGTACCGGCGCCGTCATCGGACACCGTGCGACCCCTCCGCGTGATGTCATATGTTTTTTTAATTATGTCACACGCCTGCTCCGCCCCAGCCCGCTCAGGCAGCTGCGGGGGGGAAGGGTGATTCAGGCTGCTGCGGCGCCAGATGTTCGGGAGAAGGTCCAGATGTTCCCGGGACGCCGCCCCTCCAGAAGCGCCGGGGTGGCAGAAACCGCGGTGCAACCCGGTGGGCTGGAGGGGTTCTGGGGACCGGCTCTGTACCCCCCCAATTCCCCCAGAGCCCCCAAACGTCGCACAGGACCCGGGGAGTGATTCTGATTTCTCCCAAGCTTGGGTTCCGGCCAGCGCTCCACAGCCCCCTCCCCACTTGAGACCGTCCTGGACGCGGTCGTGGGGAGGCCGGGAAGCCCCTTCCCAGTTCCGACCAGTGTCCGCTCTCCCGGGATGTCCCGGTGCGCAGTGGACAAGTCACGGGGCCCACGGGCGCGTTTGATGCTCGGAATAACAGCACGGACAGTTCACTGGCGCCACGGCGGGAAGAGCCAGGGGATCGCGGGGACCCCGCGACCCTGCCCCAGTCTCGGTACCGCATCCCCAGCCCCGGTACCACATCCCCAGCCCCGGCAGTACAGGCCTCGCAGTCCCCGGTTCGTCCCGGTACCATATCCCCAGCCCCGGTACCACATCCCCAGCCCCGGTACCGCATCCCCAGCCCTGGTACCGCATCCCCAGCCCCGGTACCGCATCCCCAGCCCCGGTATCGCATCCCCAGCCCCGGTACCGCATCCCTAACCGCGGTACCGCATCCCCAGCCCCGGTATCGCATCCCCAGCCCCGGTACCGCATCCCTAACCGCGGTACCGCATCCCCAGCCCCGGTATCGCATCCCCAGCCCCGGTACCGCATCCCTAACCCCGGTACCGCATCCCCAGCCCCGGTACCGCATCCCCAGCCCCGGTATCGCATCCCTAACCCCGGTACCGCATCCCCAGCCCCGGTACCGCATCCCCAGCCCCGGCAGCCCCGGCCCCGGTTCGCCCCGGTGGCACCGCGGTGCGGCAGCGCCCCCTGGCGGCCCCGAGCTGGCCGTGCCCCGTGCTGCCCCGGCGCTCCGGTGGGCGCGGGGGTCGGAGCGGCCGAAGGAGCGCCCCGGAGCGGGGCCGGTACCCCCGTGAAGAACCAAGTGCCCCCAAGCACCCCTTTTCAGTGCCCCCGCTCCTGTGTTCGGTTCGGTACCGGAGGGCGCAGGCAGAGGCGGGCACAGCCCGGGACCAGCCACGGGCTCGGACCCCAGGATGGGGACCGGGGTTCAAACCGTGCGGAGAGGGCGCAGCCCGGGACCAACGGCCCGGTGCACACGGGAACAGCGGTGCCACGGAACCGGGCCTGGCCCGGTGCGAGAGCACCCGCGGGAACGGGCGGGGGGCACCCGCGGGGGTGGGCGGGGGGCTTGGGAGGGCGTCAAAGAGGGACCTGATTAGAGCAGGAGTGGGGTCAGGAGGAGTGGGTGTCACAGATGGGGCGGGGGGGACACGCGTGGGTGCGAGCAGGGGGTGTGTGGGGGCGGAACGGGCCAGATGTGGTCACGAGTGGGATATGGGGTAAGAGTGTGGCCGTGGTGGGGGACAGGAATGGGGAGATACGGGGCAAGAGTGGGGTCACGAATGGGTGGGGGCTGATACGGGACGGACGCGGAGCCGGCGGGTGCCGCAGCCCCTCGGTAGCGACGTCCGGGGACCCCAGGTCCTGCCGAGACTGGTCCCGGTCCCGGTGCCCTCCCATCCCTCCGCTCCTGCGTCTCCTCCCCCTTCCTGCGCTCGGGCGCTTCCCGGCGGAGCGGGGACCGGCCGCGCCCGCCGCCGCTATGGAGTGAACGAGAGGCCGCGGGGACCGGCCGGACCGGCCGCCCCCCGCCCGCGGCTGCTCTCGCCAGGTAACGGCGGACGGGACCGGGGGCTCTGCCGCTGCTTGGCACCTCCCGCCCCGGCCCGGAACTGGTGCGGGGACACCGAGCTGGGAGCAGGGGCGGGGGGACGGGGCTCTGCGGGGTATCCCAGGGGCGGGGGCTGCCCGGGGCTGGGGGGGCTGTCCAGGAGCACCTCCCTGCTCCGGGGGTGGGCAGTGCGACGTGTGACAGGCTGAGCGGGGCCTCTGAGGGGGAGGTCCCCCCTGTCAGCCCCTCACTGGGGTGTTTGGGGATGGCATGGGATGGGGCACCGGTGGCACCGAGGCTGCATCGGCCGCCCAGGTGGAAACGCAGCCCAGCTCGACCCGAAGTGCGGAGCACCCGCTGCTGGGTGCGTGCAGAGGATGGCACCCAGCTCTGCTGGCACCCCGCTCTCCTGGCTGGGCGCTGTTTGGGGAGGGGGCGTGCGTGGGGCAAAGGAAGACCCCATCTTTCCCCTGTCACACCGGTGGACCTCGACAGCGAGTTCCTGCGACGGGAGCGGCTCCAAATCCAGGCCGGGCTCGCCGAGCCGTGAGTCATCCTGGGCTGGGTCGGCTGGGAAGGCCCCGCTCCTCTTCCTACGAACCAGAGGAACTTTCATGCCCCGAGCGGCCAGCAACGGGCAGCCCCCCCCTAAGACGTGGGTGTCCTCCTCGTGGCACTGTCACCAGTGTCCCACCGTGTCCTGTGTTCTGGCCTCGGCCTCGGCTGGCAGCCGTGGCGTCCCCAGCACCTCGGGGAAACTGAGGCACGCTGAGGGGCAGCAATGCCCCTTGGGCTCTTCCTGGCGAAGGTAGAGTCAGAGAGATGTCCGGGTGTTCACAGCATTTGGAAAACCTCGGAGTAGCTGTCGGTGCGAAAGCCCCGAGGAATCTGCGGGCAGGATAGGGAGCGTGCTCTGAGGTGCCCCGCAGGGTGAGGAAGGGGCAGAGGGCTGGGAGATAGCAGAGCCAGGCTGGGAGATGGCAGAGGGGACATGGCTAGGGGTGGGATCCATCCCCGTCCCCCCCCCGACACAGCCCGCCCGAAGGTGGGGGGCTGCGGCTGGCTGCCAGCGAGGGCTGGTGGTTAATGAGTAACATCCGTGGGATGTAGGGCAGCACCTCGGGACCGGGAAGGGGACGGGGAGTGTACGGCAGTTCCAGCTTGGGAACAGGGTTTCCTGTTGCAGTGAGAGCACAAAGCCCGTGCTGAGACTGTGGGGGTCCCTGAGCCCCCTCTCCGTGCCTGGGCTCCTCCTGAGCCACCTTCTCGCCCGGGAGTCCCCCAGCCCCACGGGTAGGCAAAGCCCTTCGGGTGGAGGAGGAAGCGAAAGTGGCTGCGTGGAGGGAGTTTGGGGAGGGGGAGCGGGTGGGGGGCGGCTGCTCCCCCTCTCCGGGTGCCGTGTCCTGCCCCGTGCCCAGCTGGTTTCCCCGGCCACAACACAGCTGTGACCTCGGCTTCCCGGGGCGACCTGGAGGAGGGTCCCCATGGGATGTTGCCCCCAGGAGGGAACTGGGACAAGAAGAAGGAGGAGAAGAGGGAAACCTGGAAATTGGGATTGGAGGGATTCAGGGCACGGCTGGGCTGAAGGAGCTGCTGTGACTGATGCCAGGAGGGGACAAGGCAGATCCCCCGCCTCGAGCTCCTGCTGGGCTGTGGGAGGAGGGAGCGGAGCAGCTTCTCCTGCAGGCTCTCAGCAGATCCAGGCATGCCTGGCTTAAGGCTTACGCTCCAGGTTGGCGCTTCCAGCCAGCAGCTGCCTCCCAGGGCTGAGCAGAAATACAGGTTTAATGGGGAACGAGGATGGGGATTAACCTCGAGGGTGGCAAAAGGAGAGGCTGTTTTTCCCCTCCTGCCAAGAATCCCACTGGGACCGCGTGGAAAAGCCCAGCAGCATTCCCAGAATTGCTGTGTGCGTTTCCCACCGGGCATTGACCCCTCGGAGTAACCTCACGCCCTGCGGTGAATCCCAGGGATCTCTTTGCTCCGGGGCAGCGTGGGTTCGAAAGCAAAAGCATTCCTGCGAACCGTCAGCCTCCAGCCACCGCGGCCGGGCCCTTCCTGAGGTGGCACACGGTGCTCCGTGAGGGCTGCCGACCCCACGCCGCCGCCAGCCCGGCGTGCTCCCGCTGCAGGGCTCGGGGCAGGCCGCAGGCGTTTTGTTTGCTCCGGCCGCGACGTTGCCCGGTGACGCTGGCTTCCTTCCCCTCGCAGGCTTCTCGGAGTCTCTCTCAGCTCCACCTCCGCCCTGCGCCTTCGGCGGCTCCGCGCGGCCCAGGCCCGTGGGGAACCGCGCTGCCCGCGGGGACTCGGGCCCGTGCCGCCGCTCCGCGCTCGCCTGAGGGCACGGCGGGCCGGGCCTGCGCCGCCCGGGGGGGGGTCCCGCCGCCGCCCGGCCCCTCGGCTGGGCCGTGAGACGCGGGATCCGCCGAGGGATCGGGCCTTGGCCCCGGGCGGGGCCGGCGGAACCGGCAGCGAGGTGTGTGTGGAGATCCCCCTGGCCGGCCGGGCCCGCGGGGCTGCGGCGGGGCCCGAGGGGGCGAGCGGGGCGGGAGGAAGGGCGGGAGCTGCCGGGAAGAGGCGCGGGCAGTGCTGAGGGGACGGGCTGGGAGTGTTGGGGTTCCAACGCCCACCTTGGGGCGCGGTGGGGACGCGAGGCTCCAGCTCGGCCGTTCCAGGTTGGAATTCCCTATGTAACAGCCTCATTCCAACCTTCTTCTTGCTTTTCCTGATCTCTGGAGCCCACCGAGTGTGAGGGGAGGCTGGGGAAGGGGTCTTCCTTGTGAGGGACACCTGAGGAAGTTCAGGGGGGCAGCCAAGCCATCTCACCGGGGTCACCCCAGTGCAACGGCCTCACTAAGTTTGGGGAGTTCACATTTCCACTCCCCAGGAGTCCCACACTCTTCCAGCTCTCCCAGCTCTCCCATGCCCAGTCCACCAGCACTTGTCCATCCCTTTGAAAGCCCTTGTGGCAGAAGGAGCAGGGAATCCCTGGAGATGTGGGAAATTGAGGCACAAGTGGGCTGCCAGCCCGCCCAGGATTGCCCAAGAAGCTGATCCTGGATCAAGCTTCCTACTCCTCCTTCTCCTCCTCCTTCTCCCCAGCAGCCCCAGCCCAGTGGAGCAGCAGGTTCAGACTTGGAGGGACAAGCAGCAGCTCTCGCCCCCTCCCTGAGGGGCTCTTGGCCCTCAAGGGCTGGCTGGGGGCTGCTCAAGTGGTCCTACCCCATCCCTTCTCCCGTCTTCAGGTGACTGTTCCAAGATGAGCCTCTGGAACCTCGTGTCCCACATGCCACCAGAGGAGTTCAGCAGCCTCTCCACGGAGTTTCCCCGGAGCCTGCGCTGTCTCCTGGCTGAGTGGCTGGAGAACCAGCCCTGGTGAGTCTCCCTGGACCCCTCCTCCCTGCAGCAGCACAGGTCTGGGGGTCGCACAGGGGCAGGTGGGGGATCCATGCCCATTCTCCCAACTTTTCCCCTCTCCAGGGAGTTCATCAATGGCTCAGACGCCTTCTGCAGCAGCGTGGCCAACAGGATGCTCTCGGACATGCTGGAGAAACTCCGCAACGCTGCCGGCAGCGATGGGCAGCAGTGCCAGATCCTGCAGCAAGTCAGCAACATCGAGGTGTGCAGGGGGCTGTGTCACACTGGGATTGCAGCCAGCTGCCAGGAAAACTTTATTATTTTATGCTGGAAGGGCTCGATGCCTTAGGATGTGACACCCTTTTCCAGGCTTGTGAGCAATGAGCAGGCTCAGTTGGGTTTTTAGGGGTGTTCCACAGGACAGAGGGGGTTTGTTTGCATCCCAGGGCTGTCCCAGGTCCTGCAGACCAGTGGCCCACAGGGAGCGGCCACATCTTCCCTGAAAAGCTGCTGTGGGGACCCACCTGAGCCCCTCAGCCCCCACAGCCCAACTTGCCCCCAGTTGTTGGCACCTGGGGGCCATCTCAGCAGATGTTCCCCATTTTCTGCTTGAGTGTTTGATTTCTCCTTCCTCCAGGCTGTGTGGCTCTGCATTTCCTCCTGCCGTGAGCTCTGGGTTTCATTTTTGGGGCTCTTTCTCTTATCAAGGCTGTTGGAATTGCTCTGTCCCTTTCGCAACCCTCTGATTTATCTCCTCTGGCTAACAGAGCTCAGAGCAACACAGCTGAGCAGGGCTCACTCCCAGAGCTCCATTCTGGTTGAAAACTTTGCTTTTTTGGTAACAGACCTTTTTAATATCCAGCATTTGGGAAAGGATCAGCTTTAGTCACAACTTCTGGGGAGCGGGGTGACTTTTCTAAACAAGACTTTTTGCTGTAGGAAACAAGCAGATGTTTCAGCTTAGGGATTTTTTTATTATTTAAAATGCTGATGCAGAGCAGCCCTCCTGTGTTCCCTCCTTTCTCCATCCCTCATCCCAGAACACCAAATCCTCATTTCTCCGTGCTCAGCCAGGCTGTTCCCTGCTCTTGGTGCTGCTGACCCCAAGGATGGGCAACCACAGGGCTGGAGGTTGCAGATGGGAGCCAAACCTGGCTCTCTCATCCACTGAATTCCACATTTTCCCTGGAAGAGCCCACAGGGCTACCAGTGCTGCATCCAGACCCCTGCACTGGAGCTCCCACAGGCACAGGAACGCACCAAGCACGTCATCAGCCATTCCCCCATCGCGTTTCTGCTGCTGTTTTGGGAAGTAGCTAATTTGGGAAATGCGTGAAGGCCGGAGGAGCTGGCATGGGGACGCGGGAGGCAGAGCCAGCAGGGGAATTCCTCTCCCTGCTTTCAGTGGAAAGCACTGATCCACCCAGGGCAGCTGGGAGAGTCTCCCCCAGGTGTCAGGCTGGAGGCTGGAGGAAACGCTCACAGGAATGGAGAATTTCTTTCCGTTTGTATTTTTTTTTCTCTATTTGAAGTTGATTCTTCTACTTTTTGTACAAAAAACAAATGGAGTTGGAGCCGATGATCCTGATGTTCCCTCCAACTCCAGACACTCCATGATTCTGTGCACCATTTAAAGTGGTTTTAAAGCTGCAAATCAGCTCTGTGGTGGTTGTGGAACCCCTGAATTACCTTGGCCAGGTGCTGTGGGAAGAGGCTGAGGTGGGAGAGGGCCAGGAGCAGGGGGCACGTGTCGTGTCCCCCCCCGACACCCCCCGTTTGTGTCTCCCCCCCAGAACACCTTCCGCCGGGACCCGCTGCGGCTGGTGGCCGTCATGAGAGCCGTCCTGGAGGGCGAGAAAGCAGCCGTGCTCAAACGGGTGGGTGCTCCCTGCCCCTCTCCCGGGCACCCCGAGGTGCAGAACCGGCCACAGCCCCCCTCTGACCCCGCTCTGCTCTGCCCCAGCACCACCACCTGCCCCTCAGCTTCCACCGGCGGCAGGAGGAGCTGAAGTTCAGCCTGGGGCTGCAGCGGCTGCAGCACCGAGTCCGGGAGATCCAGGCGCTCCAGGAGGAGGGACCGGGGCGGGACGGGGCCGTGCAGAGCCCCGTGGCCCCCAGGGAACTGCCCACCCTCATCCTGGAGGCTGTGAAGGAGCTGGAGGCGGCCAAACAGCAGATCCTGAAGAGGATCCAGATCTGGAAGAGACAACAGCAGCTGGCAGGGAATGGGGCCATCTTTGAGGAGAATCTGGCACCGCTGCAGAAGAGGTGAGGGGGCACAGGGCAGGGCTGGGCAACTGAGCATCCTGAGCATCCTGAGCAACCTCCTGCTCCCTCCACTGGCCCAGAGGGCTCTGGGTGAGTGAGGGTGGGGTGCTGAGGGTCCCCCCTTTCCCCAGATGTGAGAACCTGGTCGAGGTTTACTTCCAGCTGCAGCAGCAGGTGATGGCAGCGAGCACAGAGCTGGGGCCTGAGCTGCTGCCCCGGCTCCTGGAGCGCTTCAACGAGGTGTTGTCCGGCCTGGTCAAGAGGTAACAGATGGAGGGGCTGTGGTGGCCAGGGGTTGAAGTGGGCCTGCGGGGGCTGGTGGCAGAGCTGGCTGGGCATTGTGCCAAGTGCCACGGTGTCCCTTTGTCCCTCAGCTCCTTCCTGGTGGAGAAGCAGCCCCCACAGGTGCTGAAGACCCAGACCAAGTTCCAGGCGAGCGTCCGGTTCCTGCTGGGCCCGCGGCTGCTGAAGGCAGCGCCCAAGCCCTACATGGTGAGGGCTGACATGGTGACAGAGAAGCAAGCACGGGAGCTGGAGCTTAGCAACTACAGCAACACCCTCAGGTGAGCACTGGGTGTGGGGGCAGGGGGGTTTCCCCACCGCCAGTCCCCCCCTGATTCCCTCCTCTGCCCAGTGAGAGCACGGGGGAGATCTTGCACAACACGGTGGCCTTGGAGACCAACCCCACCAGCGGGAACTGCTGCGCCAACTTCAAAAACGTGG
Organism: Motacilla alba alba; assembly: GCF_015832195.1. NCBI lineage: Eukaryota > Metazoa > Chordata > Aves > Passeriformes > Motacillidae > Motacilla > Motacilla alba. Next base: position 816,577 of record NC_052044.1, on the reverse strand, counting down.
TAAGTGCCACCAGCTAAGGGCTGGGCTGGGGGCTCCGCTGGGTTTTTGGGGGTCCCAAGGCTGGGGATGCTCAGCTCTCCCTCCCCAGCTGCTGAAGAAAATCAAGCGCTGCGAGCGGAAGGGCTCCGAGTCGGTGACGGAGGAGAAATGCGCCGTCCTGTTCAGCACCAACGTCACCTTGAGCCCCAGCAACGTCTCCATCCACCTCCAGGTACCACGGGATGGGGCTGGATGTGCTGAGCCCTCCCCTGTGGGACACGCGTGCCGCACTGGGGCAGTCCCGGGGCAGCCACCACGGCTGGCTCAGGGCCACTCTGTGCCCTCAGGTCCTGTCTCTGCCCATTGTGGTCATCGTCCATGGCAACCAGGACAACAATGCCAAAGCCACCGTGCTGTGGGATAACGCCTTCTCTGACATCGTGAGTGCCCTGAGCTGGAGGGAAGGAGCTGGAACCTGGGGCTGACTGGGCTTTGCACTCCCACCAGTGCAGGTGGGAGCAGGAGCCCAGGGGTGGGACATGGTGGGGACGCTGTCCTGATGACCCCATGCCCGGCCACAGGACCGGGTGCCCTTCGTGGTGGCCGAGCGGGTGCCCTGGGACAAGATGTGTGACACCCTGAACCTGAAGTTCATGGCAGAGGTGCAGACCACCAAGGGGCTCCTCAAGGAGCATTACTTCTTCCTGGCCCAGAAGATCTTCAATGACCACAGCGCCAGCCCCGAGGACTTCCAGAGCCGCCACGTCTCCTGGGCCCAGTTCAACAAGGTGACTGGGAGGGATGGCCGGGGTGGGGCTGGGGCCAGCATGGCCATGAGGAGCCTCATGGCCTCTCTCTGCCTCAGGAGATCCTCCCTGGCCGGGGATTCACCTTCTGGCAGTGGTTTGATGGAGTCCTGGACCTCACCAAGAGATGCCTCAAAAGTTACTGGTCGGACAGGTGGGTCAGGGCTGGGCTTTGGGGGGGTCCTGGTCCCACCCCGCTGCCATGGGTGGTCCTGACCGCTGTTCTCCACCTGTCCACCTCTCCAGGCTCATCATGGGCTTCATCAGCAAGCAGTATGTGTGCAAGCTGCTGAGCATGGAGCCAGATGGGACCTTCCTGCTCCGCTTCAGCGACTCCGAGATCGGGGGCGTCACCATCGCTTACGTCATGCGGGGCAAGGACGGTGAGACGGGGTCAGGTGCAGTGCAGGGAGGGGGTCCTCACTGCCAGGGCGTGGGGGCAGTCACGGCAACCAGCACTGGAATGCAGTGACGTGTCTCCCCTCGCTCAGGCTCCAGCCAGGTGGAAAACATCCAGCCCTTCTCTGCCAAGGACCTGTCCATCCGCTCCCTCGGCGACCGCATCCGGGACCTGGGGCAGCTCCGGAACCTGTACCCCAACATCCCCAAGGACCAGGCCTTTGGGAGTCACTACAACAGTGAGTGGGAAGGGCCTGGATGGGCCCTGGGCTGCCCCTCTGCACCCCAGCAATGCTGCAAGGGGGGTTATGGATCTCACCCAGCTGGCCCCAGGGCTTGCAGGGGCAACTGGGGCTGGCAGAGATGGTTGGCAGGGCGTGGTGGGGGTGGTGGTTCATGGATGCTTCTCCTCCCTGAGCAGAAGAGCAGACAGGCAAGGACGGCCGGGGCTACGTCTCCACTGCCATCAAGATGACTGTGGAAAGTGAAAGGTGGGTGCGAGGCCATATCCGTGCCGGAGGTGTGTGCACGTGGGCCAGGGTTTGCACAGACCCCTGGCCAGCCTGAGCATCCCCCTGGGCAGGGAAATCCCTGACTGGGGAAAGCAGAGCCGTGCTGGTGAGCGAAGAGCCCCCCGTGGGCCCCCGAGCTGTGCTGGGCCACATTTTTGCACCTCCTACCCTTCCTCCTAGGCACCCACTGGCACATGTCCCCCTTCAGAGCCTGGACCTGGCAGTGCTGATGGGGTCCATGTGTTTTTGCAGGGACCAGCACTCTCCAAGCACCATGGGGGCCGCCCTCGAGGCCCCCCAGGCACCCATGTTCAACCTGCCCGTGCTGCAGCACGAGCTGCACCCTGAGAACCTGCAGCCACTGCTGGCCCCCATCTGGTGAGTGCCCTGCTGTGGGGCGTGGGGTGGGGGCTGTGGCAGCGCCCTCCCCCCCCTCAGTCTGAACCTCTCTGTGTGTGCACTGCAGCCCCCCCACTCCGTTCTGCCCCCAGCCCATGCCCGCGGGCTACCCCCCGGTTGAGAGCAACGCCATGATGGTGCCTGAGAGGCTCACCCCCCCCTTCCACAGGTAGGAGCAGGGCAGGCTGGGGGGCAGGGTGGACACCCCTCCACCCCCAGCAGGGTCGGAGGTGTTCCCCTCTCTCTGAGTGCTCCTGTCCCCCACAGCCCATCACCGATGCTCTCGCCTCCTTCGCTGTCCCACTGCCAGGACCCTGCTGCCTTCAGGCCCCCCGGGTAAGAGCTGGCACACAGGGGGAAGGGGGGCACCCTGCCCTGTACCCCTTTACCCCCCCTCACCCAATCCCACCCCAGCTGACCAGTGCTCCCAGTGTCTGCTCTCCCACGAGGAGGAGCCCCACACCGGCCCCCCACAAACCAAGCAGTGCCCCCCAATACCCTGGGGCTGGTGAGTGCCCTGTGGGACAGGGTCTACACCCTTCTTTGCCACCCCAGACCCTTCATGCCCAACCAGTACCTGCCCGGGGAGGTCTCGCAGCTCCTGCCCGCGGGTCCCTCTGCGGAGCCGCAGGACGAAGAGATGCCCGAGCTGCCCCCGTTCCAGCCCGAGGAGGAAGCGTCGCTGCACCGGGGGTGGTAAGCACCGGGGAGGGGTCGGCAAGGGGAAGCCCCTCCCAGTCCCCTCCCGGTCACCCTGCTGTTTCTGTCCCCAGGGTGTCGCCCAGCATGGATCAGCCATCAGCCTCGGATTTGAACGAGCTCCTGGAGGTGCCCCTGTTGCCCCCCTTCGCGTCCTTCCCGCAGCACAGCGGCTACCCCAATTCCAGCCTGTCCTCCTGGGGACAGGGGGACGCGCGGTGGGATGACAGCATCCGGCCAGGACACGCCTGAGGGGGCTCCTGAGGGGGGGGATATCGGACTGGGACCCCCCCCTCCACTCCCTCCCAGCCTTGCCTGGGTTCATGGACTTGATACGACCCCTGCAGGAGTGCAAACTCCAGCCGGGAAAGGCGGGTTTGGGGGGAATTTGGGGTAACCCCCGTCGTCCCCCCCCCCCACCTCCGTGCATTGCTGCCGGAGGTCCGCGGGTGAGGGGATGCAGGAGCTGGGGGGGGCCCCGTCCTGCGTGGGGGGGCACCGGCAGCCGCACGCGGTGCCCCCAGCCCACGCCGCCGGGATGAGTCACCGCGGGGGCGGGAGGCGGCAGCGCGAACGGCGCCGGGGCGGAGGTGCCAGCCCGGTGCCCCCCGGCGGGGCGGGGGGGGGGGGGGAAGGACACCGGGACCCCCACGTAAAGGGACATGCACCGCACCCCCGCAGCCAGCGCTTGCTTTGGGGTTTTGAGCTGTTCTTCACCCCCCTCCCTCCCTCCTCCTCCCGGCTGGAGCAGGGGGTAGGAAGATAAGCCATAAAATAAAGTTTTATTCCAAAATAACAAAATAAATAATCTACTGTACACGGTACAAAGGAAGAGTCGCTAATGCTCTAAAAAGACACCACACAGTCCTAATTAGGGGAGGGGTAGGAACCCCGGGTTTGTAGGGATGGGGGGCGGGGGGAAGGAGGAGGAACCCCGAGGGGTTTTGGGGTGGGGTGGGGGGAACAGCACCTCCCCAGTGCCCGTCAAACGCCGCCCGCACCGTGCTGCGAGGGGGTGACACCCCACGGCACGTGTGACACCCCCCGGCACAGGGACCATGCTTGAAGCACACGCAGGTATCGGGGTGCAGGGGGGGGATGCGTGCGGGGAGGGGGGGGTATGGGGGGGGGGGTATTTACAGCCGATGCGGTGCTGGGGGGGGGTCTCAGGGTGGGGAGGGGGTGCACAGTGAGCTGGCACGTGCTGCGGGGAGGGGGCTGGCGGCTGGTGCGTGGGCGCTGCGGGTGGGGGGGGACCGGGGGGGGGGGGGGGGACCGTGTGCCCGGCGTGGGCGGCAGCGCTGACGTGGGAGCGCACAGTGCGACGCGTCTGTCCCCGCGCGGTGATGGGGCCGGGGTGTGGGGGGCTCTACGGGGGAAGGGGGGCTCCAGTCCATCGAGGGCTCCCCAGCCCTGGGGGGCGGCGGGGAAGCGGAGCCGGGCGGGATGAGGGTATTGCTGCTGCGGGGAATCGCATCCCGCCGCGGCTGAGGTAACCAGAGCGTCGGTGCGGGACGGGAGGGGGCCGGGGGGGGGATGTGGCTGAGACCCCCCCCCTCTCTCCCCAAGCTCCCCGGGCCCGGAGCGCCGCCGCACCCGTCCCCCAGCACGTTATTGCTTCGTTAATGGTGGCGGGGGGGCTGCAGGGGCCTCACTGCCTGCTGGTCTCCTGCTCCACCTTGATGGTGCCCCGAGGGGGGTCCGGGGGGGCCGGAGGACCCCGTTCCGCCAGCCCGTCCTCGAACTCTGTGAGGAGAACAGGGAGATGGCGTCAGGACACGATGCTACAAGCAGAAGGCGGCGGTGCCGTCCTGACCCCTGCCCGCGGCAGAGCCCCCCCGGCCCCGCGGGGGCTCACCTGGTCCCGGGGGCTTCCCCGGCAGGCAGGGGCTGAGCCGCCCCACGCGTTCGTGCGAGACCAGCCGGGCCAGGCGCAGCCCCTCGTCCATCAGCGTCTGCTGGAGGATGTGGCGGCTCCAGAGCCCGTGGGGAGCGAGGCCGAGGGGCACGTCTGGGGCCGCGCCGGGCGGAGGGGTCAGCCGGGGACAGGCCCCCGCCGCTGCCGAGACAGGGGCGACAGTCAGCGCGAGGAGCCACCAGCAGCGCCCCCCGAGAAGGGGAGGAACCCCCCTACTCACCCTGCAAGTGGCCGTCGAGGCTCTCCCCGGAGAGGCTGCCCGTGTCCTCCTCCAAGCTGCCTCGGTAGCCAGCCCCGGGGGGCTCCAGCCCCACCGGCAGTGCCAGGAGCTCAGGGCGGCTCTGCTCTCCCGCCTGCCAGGAGCACACAGGTGAGCAGGTCCCCTGCGCCACCCACCCCGGAACACCCAGGGCCGTCACCCCAAGCTGGCATGGGCAGCCCCGGGCGCGTTGCACCGTCACACCCACGCTCGCAGGTGTGCGCACACCTGCGCACGCTCCCCCTGCACCTGCACCCACCTCCTGCTTGAGCCGCTTGGCCACCACGGCGCCGCTGTCCTCGGGATGGGCCCTGCGGGTGGAAAGGGGCTGTGTCAGGCGTGGGGGTGGCCACAGCAAGGCCCCACGCTGTGAGTGGAGCCACCAGGCAGGTGGGGTTGTGGCACGGATGGAGTTGGGGGTGGAAAACGAGGGAAGCAGCTGGAGAGCAAAGGGAAAAGGCAGCCCTGGCACGGCGGGCAGGGGACTTTGGGGATGGAGGCAAGAGATAGGGCATCCCCAGCGGCATCCCTCTGCTGCCTGGCATCCCTTCCCACGCCTGGCATCCCCGTCATTCCCATCCTCTCCACGTCCCACGCTCCGAGGTCAGGCAGAAACCACCCACGCTGGCAAAGGGGAACTGGGTGCCGCAGGGTCCTGGCCCCATCCAGAAGCGCTGGATCAACCCCAGGGGGCAAGGGAACGACAGCCAGACCCCCCTCCAGGCCTACAAGGGTGTGGTTTCCCAGCTCTAGGCTCACCTGGCAACCTTGAGCGAGGACAGGTAGGTGCTCTCCCGTGCCACCTGTCGTGAGAGCGAGAAGAGCTCGACGCGCCGCAGCAGCAGCGAGTTGTCCCGCAGGCAGAACTGGGCGGCCGCCTCATTGATGATGAGCTGGGGGCAGAGATGATGCGTGAGCGGGCACAGGGACGGCAGCACCCACGGGACAGCAGCGCCCACACAACCCTCAGCTAAGGCAGCGCCGGCTCCAGGCTGGCAGATGCCACCCGCGTGGGAGGAGACCTCAAATCCCACCCACTCAGCACACCCCCAGAGCCACCCCAGTCCCTGTCCCAAGCCAGCACGTCCCAGGAACTTCGAGCAGGGAGCCCACCTCGTGCAGGGTGAGCTGCTTGCCCTCGCGGCGCCGGGCCTCGCCGCGCCCGTAGATCGCGCTGTGCCGGCGGATCTCCTCCTCCTTCTGCCGGTCACCGTCCTCCAGCTGGAAGATGTGCCCCACAGCCTTGGCCAGCTTCTTGTTGAGCTTCATCAGCGCCCTCAGCTCGGCCTCGCCGCCCCGGGGGCAGCTCTGCAGCAGCCGCTCCACACTCTCCACCACCGTCCGTGCCAACTCCGGCTCCAGCTCCGTGCCCACCGCCTGCTCCCCGCTGCTCCCGCCCGGGGAGAAGGGGGGACCGCCCGGCTCCTCATCCCCTCCACCCTCCGACTCGGGGGTGCTCCTTCCCGGCCACGGTGGAGCCGCTGATGGCGACAGCTTCTCCCCTGGCTCCGTGGGGCTGCGGGCTGGGGGCGTCCCGGCGCTGCCACCCCCCTTGCCCGCGGCCTCGCCGGGGCTGGCGTGCCCGTTGCTGAGCGCCTTGCGCCCGCCGGCCTCAGAGAGCTTGAAGAGTGGGATGCTGCTGACCGGGACGGCCGAGACGGGCTGGCTGAAGAGCCCCGGGTTGGAGGCCCACTCGCGCAGGGCCTTCTGGAGGCGGCGGACGTGGAGGGGCTTGGTGGCCATGCCCACCAGCGCCATGATCTCCAGGAACTCCTCCTCGCCCGCCTCGCAGAGCTGCTGCACGTCGTCCCCCCCTTGCTGGATGAAGGTCTCGTAGTAGCCCAGCAGGTTGGCGCGTTGCAGCACCCGGTACAGCTGCAGCTCCCCCAGCGTGCGGGGCAGGGCCATGACGAGCCTGAGGTGGACAGAGGACAGACGGACTCACCACCGGGATGGACGGACATGCAGGAGAAAGCCCACCGCACCCTTGGGCTTGGGGGTGCAGGGCAGAGGGAGCACTCCCGTGTATGGGTGTTCCAGTGTCCCTAAATCCCACGGGGCGCCCAGTCCCACCCATGTGCTCCGGGCTGGGACGGTCCCTGCAGCGACAGCCCCCGGACATGGCACGGACACGAGTGGGGTCACCCTCATCCTAACCCCTACCCCCCGCCCTGGGCTGTGCCCAGCCTGTGCCCCCCCCAGCCAGCAGCCCCTCCATGCCAGGTCCTCGTACAGGGCAGGACACACATCTGGGGGCTCCCCCCAGCCCCCCCATCCCCGGGGATGATGTGCCAGTGCCGATCCCACCATGGCCAACATCCCCCAGGCCCCCTGCCCTGCCCGTGCCCTGTTCCCCTGCGGTGCCCCGGATCCCATCAGGACCATCCTTCCATGGTGACCCCACCCCACCCGGTGCCCCCATCCCCACCCCGGTCCCACCGGGGCCATCCTCTCCCAGCGTCCCCGCACCTGCCCGGTGCCTGCAGTGCCCCGAGCCCACCGTGTGCCACATCCCCCCCATTCCCGCCAGACCCACCGGGGGTCACCCCTTCCCCGGGCTCTCTGCTCTTCCCGGTGACCCCCGCTGTCCGCATCCCCCCGGTCCCTCTGTGCTCCCACCGCGGCCATCCCCCCACGAGCCCCCGACCCCTCCCGGTACCCTCCGGTGCCGCGGTGCCCCCCGTCCCATCCTCTCCCCGGGCATCCCGGCGCCCCGGACCCGCCCGGAGCCCCGTGGCCAACACCCCCCTCGGGCCCCCCGCCCTGCCCGGTGTCCCCCGCCGCTCCGTCCCCCTACGGTCCCACCATGGCCACCGCCCCCCGGGACTCCCGCCCTGCCCGGTGCCCCCCGGTGCCCCATCCCCTCCCGCCGCCCCCCGCTCGCTCACCGCCGCCTGGAACCGCCTCCGTCCGCTCCGCCCGCCCCGCCGGGCGGCCGGGGAGGGGCGGGAGGGGGGGCTCCGGGGCCGCTTCTAACCGGGGATCCGGGGGGAGGGGGGGGGTGCCGGGGCTCGGGGGGTCCCGCGGCCGGGCCGGGCGCGCTCCCTCCGCCGCGCCGCGCCGCTCTGCGCGCCGCCCACACGGGCGGGACCGTGAAATAGCAGCGGCCCCGGCTGCGCCGCGCGTGGGAGGCCCCGGGGGCGGATCCCGCGGCTGCCGCCCCCGCCGAGCGCGGAGGGTGGGGGGGGGGGCAGCGGCGGGGGCGGCAGCACCGGGCCCCCTTCTTTCCCCCTACCCCCCCCCAGCACCGGAGCAACGGGAGCGGCGCCCCGCACGGCGGCACCGGGGGTCCCGCAGCCCCGGCAGGGACCGGGCAGGACACGCGTGGCACGGGGAGGGGTCCGTGGGAGAGGTAGAAGCCCTGGAAGGGGACACGGTGCTCGGTGTTGGATCCCGGGAGTCCCGCGGGCAGCGCTCGCAGCATCCCCGGTTTCGGTGACAAGGCGAGCGGGAGCGGGGATGCTCCGGGTACAGGCACCGCTGTCCCGGCAGTGTCCCCCCGGTGCCGGAGCCCTTGCGGAGGGCTGGCACTCGGTGTCACCGGGGCGCACACGCTGCCACCGATGGGCTCCGGGGGGAGCAGCGATAACGGGAGCGGCCGGAGGTTTCTCGGATGGGCTGGGGGGGATGCTGGAGCCCCTCGCCCGCAGCACCGGGGTCCCTCCCGCGGGAGGGAGGAGGGGGAGGGTGTCACGGCCCGCACCCCGGTCCGGCCCTGCGTGGCTCGGTGCTATTTATACCGCGGCCGGCGCCTGGCGTGGGGCCAGAGCCGCCCCCGCGCGATCCTGGCCGCGGGGAGGGGGGGGGGGGGGGGGGGGGCCGTGCCGGTGTCCGGGGCACATCCCCGGAGCTACCGGGGGAGCAACCGGGGCATCCCGCACGGACACGGTGCCCATGGCGGGGGTCCTGCCCCAACCCTCCCGGTTCACCCCCCCTCCCCACCGCCCCCCTGTGACGCCCCCCCCCCTCCTTTTCCCTTCTCCACGAGCAAGCGTCCGGCGCGGCGGGGCCGTTCCCAGCCCCGGCGCTGCCCCCGGCTGACGCACATCCTCCGCCCACGGCCCCGCCGCTTCCCGGCTCCGCCGCCCACGGCCCGCGGAGGGGGAGCGGGGGGGCCGCCCGAGCCCGCTCCCCGCTGCCCGCCCACGGGCGGCCGCCGCCCCACGGATGGGGCGGGGGGGAACCACGCGGAGAGCGGCACCCCGTTCCCGGGGCCGGGGCACGGACGGTGCCGGCAGCGCGGCGAACCGGAGACCCCGGGCTGAGCGGAGCCGGGCGGTCCGTGGGATGCGGGACTCCCTCCGCGCCCCGGTCACCGGTGTGACCGCCGTGACACGCCCGCGGTGGCAGAGCCCCGTGGGGTCGCGAAGCCGGTGGGGCGGTGGGACCCGGGGCCGGTGATGCCGGTGGTGCCGGTGATGCCGGTGGGACCCGGGGCCGGTGAGGCCGGTGGGACCCGGGGCCGGTGATGCCGGTGGGACCCGGGGCCGCCGGTGGTGCCGGGGGAGGGGCCGGGGGGGGCGAGGGGCGGGACCTGCGCGCCCCCCCACGCGTGACCCATTCACACAAACAACGCGAGGCCGCGCCCTGATAGGCGGAGGCGGTTGTCAATCACGCGGGATATTCATGAGGGTGGTGGGCGCGGCCTGCGCTGCCTGCGTTCTGATTGGTTGACGGGTGCGTCTGTCAGAGCCGTTACCAGGGTGGGGCGCGGCTGTGGAGTAAATGGCGGGCATGATGGTCACCGTGGTAACCGAGGGCGGGAACACAGCTGTTTCCTCCATGCGCACTGCTGATAGGCTAAAAATCCCGTCAATCAACGCGGCAGGAGCAGAGGGGCGGGAGCGGCATCAGAGATGAATTGTGATAGGTTAAGCCGGCTGTCAATCGATCCCAAAGCCCGGCGAGCGCCTTTCCTATTGGCTGTGGATGCGCCTCGGCGGCCGGGCCGCGCGGGCGGCGGAAGCGGAAGCGGCCGGCGGAGCCGCGGCGGGAGGGATGAAAGCGGCTCCGGGGCGGCGGCGGCGGCGGCTCCCGGTACTGCCCGTGCTGCTGCTCCTGTTCCTGCCCTTCCTGCCCCTGCGAGCTGCAGGTGAGCGCGGCGGCGGCGGCGGCGGCGGCGGCGGCGGCGGCGTCCAAGGGCGGGGACCGGGGGGAATCACGGTGGGGAGCGGCGCGGCGGCAGCCCCGGGGGCAGCATGGCGGGACAGCGGGACCGGGCCCGGTGCCCGCTGAGAGACCCCCTGCGCTCGCAGGGAACGCTCTGGGTGGGGGGGGATGAAGCAGCGCCCTCCCTGTGTGCTTCCCAGGATGCTGTGGAAATCGCCAGTCACTCGCTTTTTAAAGATTTTAAAAGTTTAACAGAAATAAAATGGTTCTAAAGTAGTAACATGATTAGAGTAATAAAAATTTGAACAACTGAGACTAGCACAATATGAGACGATAAGAACAAAGAGTTACGGGCGGTCCGGGTGCCTTTTCTGGGCAAAATAAGCCTGAAAAAGGACCCACGTTAACAGAGGATTAACCCTTAAAGCAACAGCCTGTTGCATATTCATACACCTCATGCATGATGCATAAATTCAAACAAAGGATTCTGGCTGGGCAGTGTCAGCTTCTTCCTCTGAATCCTGAGGGCATCTTCAGGGCTGAGCGGGGTGGGAAGCAGATTCTTTTGATAATGGAGCAATAAATCCTTTTTGTCTGGAAGATTGAGGTGCCCCGTGGCTGCTCAGTGCGAGTTCCTCGTTCCTTTCTTTAAAAAAATGCACATGCACAGTTTCTATTTTAATTTTATGCTGTAACCTAAAATTATATTTAACACGCCACTCGAGAAAATGAATCCAGCATAACTTCCTAGCATCACACGTAGGATATTCATCCTAATGTTTGCGAAAAGTCAGTCACAAAATATGCATTTTTCCCAGATGCCATCATCCCGCTGCAGGAGGGGCACAACTCCCAGTACAGGGAATCCCTGCGCTTCTGCTACAACAACACACGCGCCCCGCGATGGAACGACGTCTGGACCAGGACACAGGTGACAGCAGGAGGAGGAGGAGGCAGCAGATCCGCCTTGCTCCAGCCCCTCTATCTATCCATCTATCATCCATCTATCATCCATCATCCATCCATCCATCATCCATCCATCCATCATCCATCCATCCATCATCCATCCATCATCCATCCATCCATCCATCCATCATCCATCCATCATCCATCCATCCATCATCCATCCATCCATCATCCATCCATCATCCATCCATCATCCATCATCCATCCATCATCCATCCATCCATCATCCATCCATCATCCATCCATCCATCCATCATCCATCCATCATCCATCCATCCATCATCCATCCATCCATCATCCATCCATCCATCATCCATCCATCATCCATCCATCCATCATCCATCCATCATCCATCCATCATCCATCCATCATCCATCATCCATCCATCATCCATCCATCATCCATCCATCATCCATCATCCATCCATCATCCATCCATCATCCATCCATCATCCATCATCCATCCATCATCCATCCATCATCCATCATCCATCATCCATCATCCATCCATCATCCATCCATCATCCATCCATCATCCATCCATCATCCATCCATCCATCCATCCATCATCCATCCATCATCCATCCATCATCCATCCATCCATCATCCATCCATCATCCATCCATCATCCATCCATCCATCCATCCATCATCCCTCCATCCATCATCCATCCATCATCCATCCATCCATCATCCATCCATCATCCATCCATCATCCATCATCCATCCATCATCCATCCATCCATCATCCATCATCCATCATCCATCCATCATCCATCATCCATCCATCCATCATCCCTCCATCCATCATCCATCCATCATCCATCCATCCATCCATCATCCATCATCCATCCATCATCCATCATCCATCATCCATCCATCATCCATCCATCCATCATCCATCATCCATCCATCATCCATCCATCATCCATCCATCATCCATCAGGAATCCATCCATCCATCATCCATCCATCATCCATCCATCATCCATCCATCATCCATCAGGAATCCATCCATCCATCATCCATCCATCATCCATCCATCCATCCATCATCCATCCATCACCCATCATCCATCCATCATCCATCCATCACCCATCCATCCATCCATCCATCACCCATCCATCCATCCATCCATCCATCATCCATCCATCATCCATCATCCATCCATCCATCATCCATCCATCAGGAATCCATCAGGATTCCATGGGGCAGGGACCCTGGGGCTGGACCAGCTCCTGGCACACATATCTGGGGCAGAACCATCTCCTAAGACAGGAATTCCTGGGACAGACCAAGCTCCCAGGACAGCCCCAGCTCCTGGGGCAGGAATTCCTGGGGCAGACCAAGCTCCCAGGACAGCCCCAGCTCCTGGGGCAGGAATTCCTGGGGCAGACCAAGCTCCCAGGACAGCCCCAGCTCCTGGGGCAGGATCCCAGTCTCATTTCTCCAGGCTAAGCACCCCCATTTTCCCCTCTCTCCCCGCAGATCCGCGTCAACGGCAGCCGCATGTTCCGCGTCACGCAGGTGGACAGCGAGGAGGAGCTGGAGAAGTTCAGCGTGTGGAATGTGGTCTTCTCCTTCCTGAGGGGCAAGCTCAACGACACCAGCATCGACGTGGATCTCTACAGCAACAAAACCTGCCTCAAGGTCGAGCTGCTGGAGCCCGGCACCACCTACTCCGTCGTCCTCTTCCGACGTACGTCCCCTCCCCGCTGGGGAAAGGGGCTCTGGGGCTGCCCAGGGGACAGCAGGACGGGGCAGCTCATGATCCAAGCACCCCTTCCTTCCTCAGGAAGGGAATTTGGTGTGCGGAAGGAATTTGGGGCGCTTGGAGGTCCAATCCCTGGCCTGTCACCCTGTGGTAGGTGGGAGTTTCCCACCGTGCCCCTCTCCACTGGGATTAATTTTATTTTTTTTCCAGGTTTTGACCCTAAGCTGTTCCTTGTTTTCTTCCTGGGCCTGCTGTTGTTTTTCTGTGGGGACACGCTGAGCAGGTGAAGCCCCCCCCTCCTTTCCCCGGGGGCTCCTGGGTGGGGGTGTTTGTGCACAGCTACCCATAAAACGCCTGCTGTGGTGTGATCATTGCAGGAGCCAAATCTTCTACTACTCAGCTGGGATCAGTGTTGGCTTGTTGGCCTCGCTGCTTGTCCTTGTCTACATGATGTCCAAAGTCATGCCCAAGGTAGGTGTCACGTCTTGAGGGGTTCAGAGACTGTACTGGGATGGACTGGGTTTGGTACAGAGCACCTCAGCACCTGGGGGAGGTACCCACAGCCTGCCTGCAACCCCCCTGTGCTCCCCCAGAGAAGCCCTGTATACTTCCTGCTGGTTGGAGGTTGGTCCTTTTCCCTGTACCTGCTTCAGCTGATCTTCAAGAACCTGCAGGAGATCTGCAAGTCCTACTGGCAGTACCTGTTAGGTAGGTGGGAGCTCTGAGATTCCCCAGGTGAACATCTCCTGGTGGAACTGTGGGGCAAAGCTGAGGCTCCCTGTCCCTGCTGCTGGTGTCAGCTTCCCCCTCATCCTCACAGAGCCCCCAATTCCTGCCCCATCCCTGTGCTCTCCCACAGGTTACCTGCTCTTGGTGGGCCTCCTGAGCTTCGCCGTGTGCTACAGGTACGGCCCCTTGGAGAACGAGCGCAGCATCAACCTCCTGTCCTGGGCCCTGCAGTTCCTGGGGCTGCTGCTGATGTACTCGGGCATCCAGATCCACCCCATCGCCCTGGGCCTGGTGCTCCTGGCTGTCTGCACCAAGAACCTGGATTACCCCTTGCAGTGGGCCTTCGCTGCCTACCGGTGAGGCCTGCGGCGCTCCAGCGTGCTCACAGCTCCAGCTGGGTCAGCATGAGCTGCTGGATGGAGCCTGTGTCACACAGCAGGGTTGTTTTCACTGGGGTGGGGAACTGTGCCCTTTTTTTTCCCTGGGATTGGTGCAGGAGAGGGCCCTTGGGAGCAAGGAGCAGAGGCTGCAGGGGTGTGTTCCACTTTGCCCACTGCCAGCTGGCTCAGGAGCTGGGAGCTCGGGATGCCCCAGGGATTCGTGTTCCTGAAGCTGGTCCAGCCTCAGGAGCTGGTTCTGCCCCAGGAGCTGGTCCTGTCCTGGGAGCTCTGTCTGTCCCAGGAATTCCTGTCTCAGTTCTGCCCCAGAGATTTGTGTGCCAGGTCCTGCCCAGGTGTTCTTGCCCTGGGAGGTGATCCTGCCTCAGCTGCTGGTCTTGCCTTAGAGTTCCTGCTCCAGGGATCCTGTCCTTGGAGGGTGGTCTTGCCCCAGGGGTTCTGACCTGAGAATTCCTGTCCCAGGGGTTCTGACCTGAGAATTCCTGTCCCAGGGGTTCTGTCCTGGGGCCCTGTCCCAGGGGTTCTGACCTGAGAGTTCCTGTCCCAGGGGTTCTGACTTGAAAGTTCCTGTCCTGGGGTCCTGTCCCAGGGGTTCTGACCTGAGAATTCCTGTCCCAGGGGTTCTGCCCTGGGGTCCTGTCCCAGGGGTTCTGACCTGAGAGTTCCTGTCCTGGGGTCCTGTCCCAGGGGTTCTGCCCTGGGGTCCTGCCCCAAGAGATGGTCTCACCCCATCCAGGCAGGCATTAATTGGTGTTGCCCCCCTAGCAGGAAGGTGCAGCGTTTCAAGCTGGGCCCCACCCCTCCTCGGCTGCTGACAGAGGAGGAATTTCAGCTCCAGGGCGAGGTGGAGACCCGCAAGGCCCTGGCAGAGCTGCGGAGCTTCTGCCGGAGCCCCGAATTCTCTGCCTGGACCACGGTGTCCCGCATCCAGTCTCCCAAAAGGTAACATCCCTGACAGCGAGCTCAGGGTGGCCACCCTGTGTCCCTCTGTGCTGTCACCTCTGTCCTTAGAGACAGAGACACAGATCTGTGGTGTGGGGAAAGGATGGATAACACCAGGGGATGGAAAGGGGGAAAGGATGGACACCAGGTCCCAGCAGCAAAATGCTTTACCTGTGTGTGTCAGGGCCTCCCCAGAGGCGCTGGACACACCTGCCCAATGTGCTGCTGCATGGCTTCTCCCAGGTTTGCTGACTTTGTGGGTGGTGCTTCCCACGTCACCCCCAACGAGGTGTCAGCCCACGAGCGGGAGTTTGGCCTGGAAAGCCTCTGCATTGAAGAGCAGCTCTTCGAGGAGGATGATGACGACGACGATGAGGAAGAGGAGGAAAACATCAGTGACTCCTCTGGTGGGAATCACAAGAGTGATTCCCTGCCCCACAACCATGTGGATGTCCAGTGAGGTCAGCTGTCCTGAGCTGGCCAAGGAGCAGAACCAGTGCTGGGCAGCTCCAGGCATGGTTGGGGATGGTTCTTGTGGGGATGGAACCCATGGGGATGGTCCTTGTGGGGATGAACCCATGGGGATGGTCCTTGTGGGGATGGATCCCATGGGGATGGTCCTTGTGGGATGGACCCCATGGGGATGGTCCTTGTGGGGATGAACCCATGGGGATGGTCCTTGTGGGATGGACCCCATGGGGATGGTCCTTGTGGGGATGAACCCATGGGGATGGTCCTTGTGGGATGGACCCCATGGGGATGGTCCTTGTGGGGATGGTCCTTGTGGGGATGGACCCCATAGGGATGGTCCTTGTGGGGATGGATCCCATGGGGATGGTCCTTGTGGGGATGGTCCTTGTGGGGATGGATCCATGGGGATGGTCCTTGTGGGATGGACCCCATGGGGATGGTCCTTGTGGGGATGGTCCTTGTGGGGATGGACCCCATAGGGATGGTCCTCGTGGGGATGGAACCTATGGGGATGGTCCTTGTGGGGATGGAACCTATGGGGATGGTCCTTGTGGGGATGGTCCTTGTGGGATGGACCCCATGGGGATGGTCCTTGTGGGGATGGATCCCATGGGGATGGTCCTTGTGGGGATGGATCCCATGGGGATGGTCCTTGTGGGGATGGTCCTTGTGGGGATGGTCCTTGTGGGGATGGAACCTATGGGGATGGTCCTTGTGGGGATGGACCCCATGGGGATGGTCCTTGTGGGATGGAACCTATGGGGATGGTCCTTGTGGGGATGGAACCTGTGGGGATGGTCCTTGTGGGGATGGAACCTATGGGGATGGTCCTTGTGGGGATGGACCCTGTGGGGATGGTCCTTGTGGGGATGGACCCCATGGGGATGGTCCTTGTGGGGATGGATCCCATGGGGATGGTCCTTGTAGGGATGGTCCTTGTGGGGATGGATCCATGGGGATGGTCCTTGTGGGGATGGACCCCCTCTGACAGGGAGGAAAGGGGTCTGACCTCCCTTCCCCTGCAGCTCCTGCCTGAGGTGTAAATGCTGTTGTCAGCACAGCTCTGGGTGTTGGGGGGGTGGGACGCATGGGAAGCCCCTCCAGGCTGGGAAGTCACCAGGACACAACCTGGACCCAGCCCAACTTTTGCATCGGATGTTTGTGAGCTCCCAGGGTGGCACCCCCGGGGCAGGGACCCTCTCCCAAACTTGGGTGCTTCTCTGGCTCCATCTGCAGCTTGCGGGCTGCAGACAGGAGCCCCTTTTGCCTCGCTGGGCACTGGATGGGGTGGGGATGGACCTTCCCCTCCATCTCCTGTGCAGGTGCCTGAGGGTGACACACACCAGAGGAACTTTGGACCTGTCCCGCTGGTACCTGCGTGCTCAGCACCTGCCTGGAGCCATGGTGAGGGAGCTGCCAGTGGCCTGCTCCTCCTCCTCCTGGTACAAATATCCCAGAGGGCTCCAGCTGGTCGGGCCACACCTCTGCCTTGGCTTCAATCCCGTGTGGATACCAAAAACTCCGGCGTTTCCTCGATGGAGCTGTGGAGCCTCGGGGTCTGCTGGCTGCCCCTGGATGTGGTGTTGGGGTAAAGGCCATGCTCAGCCCCCTCTCGCCATGCCAGAGCTGAGGATGAGTGTGGATGTTCTTCCTCCCCGCCTCACTGCCCTTCTCCTGCTGTTACTTCTCTCCCAGTGGGTGTGGGCAGGGACTGAGGGTGACCCCACTGGAACATCAGAACTCTGGGGAGCTCTACCAAAGCCCAAAGCTGGAGGGGACACCCCAGTC
Organism: Motacilla alba alba; assembly: GCF_015832195.1. Classification (NCBI taxonomy): domain Eukaryota; kingdom Metazoa; phylum Chordata; class Aves; order Passeriformes; family Motacillidae; genus Motacilla; species Motacilla alba. Next base: position 799,492 of record NC_052044.1, on the reverse strand, counting down.
TATGCAACTTCCTAAGCAATAATGCTGCCCTCACTCCTCACAGTGTCTCAGCTGCTCTGGGGATGCCCAGCCCAGCCCCTACCTCACCTGGAGCTTCTGCCATCCGTTTGTCCCAGTCCCAGGTCTGTCCCTGTCCCAGGTGTGCTCCCCAGCCCTTGCTGTGCTTTCCTCCCTGTTCAGGTGTGAGCAGACTCTGTTACTTCGTCTCCCCCTGCCTCACCGTGGTGGATGACTGATTATATTTTTAATAAAGATGTATTTTTTAGGTCCTGAGCCTCATTTGTTCGTCCTGCTGTGACCCCCCCAGGCTCAGCCACCTGCGGGAGGTCGTTCTGCTGGGGATGCTGTGTGGGGACACAACAACCCCTGGGTGGCACATTCCCTGGTTGGGCTGGGACCAGGTGTGCTTCCCTGGGGACAGGTGTCCTCCTTGGGGACAGGCGTTCTCTCTGAGCATTCCCGGTTCTCCAGCCCTGTACCTTGCCCCTGTTTCCCGCAGCCCAGGAGAGGAAGCTCCCTTTTGTTTGCTTGGCTCCAGGATTTTCCCTGCTTGTTCCTGCTCTGAGCTGCCGAGTGGGGAAGGTCGAGCAGCGACCGCGGGCAGGAGCTGCAGCCGGCAGCACTCTTGGGGTTGATCCCCACTGCCTGCTCCTTCGTGCCTCAGTTTCCCCAGCTGAGAGCTCTGGGGGAGGGCCCTGCGGCCCCCCCTCCCCTCCGTGGGCCGGACGGGGCCAGCACCGGGCGCTGGGCTGGGCTGAGCCCTGCCGGTTCCGGGGCAGCTCCAGCTGAAGCCACTCCAGCAGCTCCTGCTCTGCGACCGGGAGGTGAGTTGGGGACCCAGGCAGCAGCTGAAGAGCCCGAGCCCCCCAATCCTCAGCTGGATGGGGGGCTGTCCCCACAACCCCCATCCCAGGGCACCTGCATCCCACGGGGCGTGGGGACCCGGTGTCATTGGGAGCCCCGGCGTGAGCCCAGGGCTGCCCTGGAGCTGTGGGGGGCTCTTACTCTGCCTCCCACCCATGGGTGCTGACCCTGGGGTCTCACCCAGCAGCACGGGGGTGCTCAGACCCCTGGAGGGCTCTGCCATCTCTGGAGGCTGCTGGGACCACCTCCATCCCCCTATTTACCCCCTCTTTCCCCACCTTCTCGACGCGCGTGAACTTTCCCCGGGGCATCGATAAGCGGGGCTGGGTTTACAGCCCTGCGCCCCAGCTGTAAAGTGGGGGTGAAGGTCACCCCCGGGAAGGTGACTGCGCTGTCACAGACAGGTGAGGGATGGAGGAGGCTGGGGGGAAGCAGCTCCCGCGGGTGACCCCTCGGGGATCCCCTCCCCGCCCCGTTTTTCCCCTGCCAGGAAGGAGGGAGGAAGCGGAGGCTGAATTAATCCCTGCCCCAAGAATAGGATCCAGGTGTCCGCGTTTCCTGCCCGGCTCCCCGCTTCCCCCCGGCATCCGGCTGCCCCCAGCCCCACCCCGGGGTCCTGGGCACCAGGATACCCCGGCAAGGTTCCCCCCGTGCCTCTGTGGCTGCGTGGCTGCCTTGTCCCCCTGTCCCCAGGGTTGGGGGGAGCAGCCGAGATCCCACAGACTGCTGAGGACCTGCTGGGGCGTTTTGGGGAAGGGGTTGCGTGTCCGTGGCTGCAGCCCCTTCCCCTCATCCCCCGTGCCGTGTCGCAGCTGCCCCGGAGCTGCCCGGCCATGGAAGGCACCTCCTCGATGCTGGACGCTGAGGCCGTGGCGGATTTGGTGCTGCTGGACCCGCTGACCGAGCAGTCGCTGCTCCAGACGCTGCAGGAGCGGTTCCGCCGGCGCGACATCTACGTGGGCAGCGGGACGGGGACGGGGGGACGGGGTTTGGGGGTGATGACAGGGGCTGCTGGGGTGGGAGTGGGATGTGGGATGTGGGATATGGGATATGGGATATGGGATGGGGATTGGCAGGGCTGCAGGGTCTGGCATGGGGAATGGGATATGGGATATGGGGTATGGGGTATGGGATATGGGATGGGGATGGGGATTGGCAGAGCTGCAGGGTCTGGGATGAGGAATGGAATATGGGGTATGGGATATGGTGCATGGGATGTGGGATGTGGGGTATGGGATGGGGATTGGGATATGGGATGAGGAATGGGATATGGGATGTGAGATATGGGATATGGGATGGGGATTGGCAGGGCTGCAGGGTCTGGGATGGGGAATGGGATATGGGATATGGGGTATGGGATATGGGATGGGGATTGGGATTGGCAGAGCTGCAGGGTCTGGGATGGGGAATGGAATATAGGATATTGGATATGGGATGGGGATTGGCAGGGCTGCAGGGTCTGGGATACGGGGTATGGGATATGGGGTATGGGATATGGGATGGGGATTGGGATTGGCAGAGCTGCAGGGTCTGGGATGGGGAATGGAATATAGGGTATGGGATATGGGATATGGGATGGGGATTGGCAGGGCTGCAGGGTCTGGGATATGGGGAATGGGATATGGGATATGGGATATGGGATGGGGATTGGCAGGGGCTGCAGGGTCTGGGATGGGGAATGGGATATAGGGTATGGGATATGGGATATGGGGTATGGGATATGGGATGGGGATTGGGATTGGCAGAGCTGCAGGGTCTGGGATGAGGAATGGAATATGGGGTATGGGATATGGTGCATGGGATGTGGGATGTGGGGTATGGGATGGGGATTGGGATATGGGATGAGGAATGGGATATGGGATGTGAGATATGGGATGGGAAGAGGATATGGGGTATGGGATGGGGAATGGGATATGGGATGTGAGGAATGGGATATGGGATGAGAAGAGGGTATGGGGTCTGAGATGGGGATTGGGAAGGCTACAGGGTCTGGGATGGGGAATGGGATATGGGGTATGGGATGGGGATTGGGAAGGCTGCTGGATCTGGGATAGAGAAAGGGAGGCCTTCAGGGTGACCAGGATATGGGGTCTGGGTTGGGGAAAAGGATCTGGAGAGTGGGAGAACTGCAGAGTCTGGGGTGGGGAGCAGGATATGGGGTCTGGGATTGGGAGCAGGAGAACTTTGGGATCCAGAGTGGGAACAGGGCTGCAGGATCAAGGATGAGGAGCAGAATAGAGGGTCCTGGGATAGGGAGAAGTATATGGGGCCTGGGATGAAGACAAGGATCTGGGATGGGGATGGGGAGCACCAGGACCTCCCAGCCCCTCATCCCTGCTGTCCCACAGACGTACATTGGGAACGTGGTGATCTCGGTGAACCCGTACCAGTCCCTGCCCATCTACACCCCGGAGAAGGTGGAGGAGTATCGTAACAGCAGCTTCTTCGCCGTGAAGCCCCACATGTGAGCACGGGGAGGCTGGCGGTGCCCTCGGTGCCCTGGATTGTGCCAAGGGCATCGCTCCCGGGCAATCCCAAGGTGTTTGGGTCCAAGAGAATCCACTTGGGGCAACACCACAACCGCAACGAGGGGGGGGTCCGGGCGTTTCCTGAGGCCTCCAGATGGCTCCAGCCTCTTCCAACCCCTCTTGCCCCCAGCTACGCCATCGCTGACGATGCCTATCGCTCGCTGCGGGACCGGGACAGGGACCAGTGCATCCTCATCACCGGCGAGAGCGGCGCCGGCAAGACAGGTACAGCCGGGGCTGCAAGGGGGGCTCGGGGCACTGCGAGGGGCCGGTGGGGTGAGGGGCACAGCCCCAGCACCCACGACCCCACCCCAGTGACCCCCCTCCCCTCGCCGGCAGAGGCCAGCAAGCTGGTGATGTCCTACGTGGCGGCCGTGAGCAGCAAAGGGGAGGAGGTGAACAAGGTGAAGGAGCAGCTCCTGCAGTCCAACCCTGTGCTGGAGGGTGAGTGCCGCCCATCCTGAGCCCCACCTCCGGCATCCCGGACCTGCCAGGGCTCGGCGCTGTCCCCCTGGGGCGCACCGTAACCCCCATCCTCTCCTGCAGCCTTTGGGAACGCCAAGACTGTCCGGAATGACAACTCCTCCCGATTCGTGAGTGACCTGGGGAGGGGGGTTGGACCCTGCAGGGGCTGTGTGGGCCCTGGTGGGGCTGGGAGCGCAGGGGGAACGGGGATGGGGATGTGGGGATGGGGGGAGTGGAGCTGCCAGTCCCACCAGGACCCCCTTCCCTGAGCCAGCCGCCTCCCCCAGGGCAAGTACATGGACATCGAGTTCGACTTCAAGGGCGAGCCCCTGGGAGGGGTCATCAGCAACTGTGAGTAGCCACCAGCCCTGCCACTCCACGCACCCCAGCGACGCTGGCCCTGGGGGAAACTGATGTATAGAAAATTCTCCAAACCTGACAGGAGGTTCTGTCGTCTGTGTACGAACCTTGAGATAAAAAAATGCTGATTTAGAGATAGAATAAGACAGACATTTTTGAGAGAGAAATAGAGCGAAAACCAAATTTCAGAAGATCGCCTTGCAAATAAGGCGTCATGAAGCTTTGCAAAATTCAGAGAATTTGCTGAATACATTATTAAATTATTCAATTATTTTTTCTATTCATAATCCAAGTCACAATCTGACTTAATCCAACATGACCCCTCCCTGCAGACCTGCTGGAGAAGTCCCGCATTGTCCGGCACGTGAAGGGCGAGAGGAACTTCCACATCTTCTACCAGCTCCTGGCTGGGGCTTCACCACAGCTGCTCCGTAGGTCCAGACCCCACAGTGTGGGGGATTTGGAGGTGGAACGGGAGCTGGGGAGGATCAGGGCTGAACTTTCACCTCCTCTCCCCTCCACCAGAGCAGCTGAAGCTCCGCCAGGACTGTGGGCACTACGGGTACCTGAACCGGGAGGGCTCCAGCCTGCCTGGCATGGATGATGCAGCCAACTTCCACGCTATGCAGGTACCCACAGGAAGACAGAAACCCCCCCCAAAAAAAAATCCTGGAGCCCACCCCATCCCCTGAGCTGTTGTGTCCATCCCCAGGATGCCATGAGGGTCATCGGCTTCTCGCCCGCCGAGGTGACAGAGCTGCTGGAGGTGACGGCCGTGGTGCTCAAACTGGGCAACGTCCAGCTGAGCAGCAGCTTCCAGGCCAGCGGGATGGAGGCCTGCAGCATCAGCGAGCCCCAGGGTAGGGATGGGGGGTAGGGATGGGAATGGGGGGGTGGGGGGACCCCCTCAGCCCCTCCTCGGCTCTGGCAGCGCCGTCTCCCCGCACAGAGCTGCGCGAGATCTGCGAGCTGATCGGGCTGGACCCCGGCACGCTGGAGCGGGCGCTGTGCTCCCGCACGGTGAAGGCGCGGGATGAGACGGTGCTCACCACCCTCACCGTCCCCCAGGTGAGCAGGACCACCCCCGGCCGTGGGGCTGATGCCTGGCAGCCCCCCGTGAGCCAGCACCAGCCCCTCTCCCCTCTCCCCAGGGCTACTACGGTCGGGACGCGCTGGCCAAGAACATCTACAGCCGCCTCTTCGACTGGCTGGTGAATCGTATCAATGCCAGCATCCAGGTGAGCTCCAGGGGATTCTGGAGCCCCAGCAGGACCCTGGACCCCCACCCCACACAGGGCTCAACACCCCATTATGTCCCCAGGTGAAGACGGACAAGCAGAGGAAGGTGATGGGTGTCCTGGACATCTACGGCTTTGAGATCTTCCAGGTGAGTGAAGGCTCCACCAGGCCCCGTTCAGAGGGTTGGGGACAGCCTTTGAGACACGGGGCAGAGCTGGGAGCTCGGGAAGCAGCTGCCATACGGGACCCTTGTCTCTCAGGACAACGGCTTTGAGCAGTTCATCATCAACTACTGCAACGAGAAGCTGCAGCAGATCTTCATCCTGATGACGCTGAAGGAGGAGCAGGAGGAATACGTCCGAGAGGTACCTCCAGACCTTCCCAGAGCGCGGCTCCAAGGAGCTTTGGTCCCCCTGGGATGGGGAAGTGCCGGAGACGGCTCCGCTGCACGTCCCTCCCTCGCCCCGCTCCCTGCCGAGAGCGCATTCAATGGCAGGAAGGGATTCGGGATCCTCATCCCCGTGGCCGGACGTCCGGTTCCTGCCCCACACCAGCGGGGGGTGTCTGTGGGGCAGGGTCTGGGTTATCCCTGTGTCTGACCCACATCTACTCTCAGGGCATCCAGTGGACCCCGGTGGAGTTTTTCGACAACAGCATCATCTGCAACTTGATCGAGAACGTGAGTTGCCCGCCCAGTGCTGGGATTTTGGGGTTCCAGCTCCCCCCACAGCCCAAACTGGGATCCACTGGGGCCGGTTTGGGGTGACACCGTCCATCCCGGTGCAGAGCACCACCGGGATCCTGGCCATGCTGGACGAGGAGTGCCTGCGGCCCGGCGTGGTCAACGAGGACACCTTCCTCACCAAACTCAACCAGCTCTTGGCCACACACAAGCACTACGAGAGCAAGGAGACGCAGAACGCCCGGCGTGTCACCGACGCCAGCCTGCCACCGCGCTGCTTCCGCATCCACCACTACGCCGGCAAGGTCTGGCAGCGCCTGCTCCTCTTCCCTGTGCCACGCTCCTCTTCCCAGAGCCCTGCTCCTCTTCCCAGCACCCTGATCCTCTTCCCTGTGCTACACTCCTCATCCCAGAGCCCTGCTCCTCTGCCCTGTGCCACGCTCCTCATCCCAGAGCCCTGATGCTCTTCCCAGTGCTCCAGTCCTCTTCCCAGTGCCATGCTCCTCTTCCCAGCCCCTGATCCTCTTCCCAGTGCCCTGTTCCTCTTCCCAGTGCCCTGTTCCTCTTCCCAGTGCCCCAATCCTTTTAACAGCACCCCAGACATCTTCCCAGCACCCCAATCCTCTTCCCAGCACCCCAGTCCTCTTCCCAGCACCCCAGGTTTCTTCCCTGCATCTCAGACCTCCTCCTAGCTCTCTGGACCTCTTCCCAGTACCTCAGCTCTCTTCCCAATGCCCTGGTCCTCTTCCCAACACCCCAGACCTTTTCCAGTGCCCCAATCCTCTTCCCAGCACCCCAGTTCTCTCTCTGTCCTTTTCCAGTGCCTCAGCTCTCTTCCCAGCACCCCAGACCTTTTCCAGTGCCTCAGCTCTCTTCCCAACACCCCAGACCTTTTCCCAGTGCCCCAATCCTGTTCCCAGCACCCCAGTTCTCTTGTTCCCTTCCCAGTGCCTCAGTTCCCTTCCCAGTGCCTCAGTTCCCTTCCCAGTGCCCAGCTCCCCTTCCCAGCACCCCTCTCCCCTTCCCAGCTTTGCACGGGAGGTGTGGGGCTGGACCGGGAGCAGGCTGGAGCTGCTGCGCCGTGCCCCCACTCCCTGCCCAGAGGGGTGCCGACCCCACTGCCCTCCCCAGGTGACCTACAACGTGACGGGCTTCATCGAGAAGAACAACGACCTGCTCTTCCGCGACCTCTCGCAGGCCATGTGGGCGGCCCGGCACGCGCTGCTGCGCTCGCTCTTCCCCGAGGGGGACCCCCAGAAGGTCTCCCTCAAGCTGCCCCCCACTGCAGGCTTCCAGTTCAAGTCATCCGTGGCCATGCTGATGAAGAACCTCTACTCCAAGAACCCCAACTACATCAGGTACCGGCCCCTGGGGTGTTTTCAGAGCTCCCCAGATGGAGGGGGAATGATTGAATGGGACTCCATGTTGTTAGAAGGCTAATTTATTATTTTATTATCAATATTCTATAAAAGAATACTATACTAAAACTATACTGAAGCATAAAGGATACAGACGGAAGGCTTAACAAGATACTGATGAAAAACTCGTGGCTCCTTCCAGAGTCCCGACACAGCTGGACGGTGGTTGGTCATGAAGTAAAAAACAATTCACATGAAACCAGTGAAACAATGACCAATCTCCAAACCCCATTTCCAGAGCAGCAAAACACAGGAGAAGCAAATCACATAATTAATGTTTTCATTTTTCTCTGAGGCTTCTCAGCTTCCCAGGAGAAGAAATCCTGGCGAAGGGATTTTTTCAGAAAATATGACAGTGACAGGCAGAGACCCCCAGAAACCCCAAACCCCCCCAAACCACCACTGGGCTCTGCAGGTGCATCAAACCCAACGACACCAAGTCAGCCATGGTGTTCACTCCCGAGCTGGTGCTGGCCCAGGTCCGGTACCTGGGGCTGATGGAGAACGTGCGGGTGAGACGAGCGGGCTACGCCTTCCGCCAGCTCTACGGCCCCTTCCTGCAGCGCTACAAGATGCTCAACCCCCGCACGTGGCCCCGCTGGGACCGTGGGGACAGGTACGGGGCTGGCACCCACCCTGAGGGGTCAGGGGGGCTGCCAGGGGGGCTCTGACCGGCCTCGTCTCCGCCGCGGCGCAGGGAGGGAACCGAGGTGCTGCTGGCAGGTCTGGAGTTCCCCGCCGAGGAGCTGGCGTTCGGCCACACCAAGATCTTCATCCGCTCGCCACGCACTGTGAGTTCGGGAACGGGGGAGTCCAGGGGGGATCCAGGCTTGTCCTGGGAGTTCCTGTGGCTGCTCAGTGAGCCAGTGCTTGCCGTGGTTGTCCCCAGCTCTTCGACCTGGAGCGGCAGCGCCAGGAGCGCGTGGCCCAGCTCGCCACCCTCATCCAGAAGATGTTCCGGGGCTGGCGGTGCCGGACCCAGTACCAGCTGATGCGCAAGAGCCAGATCCTCATCTCCGCCTGGTTCCGTGGCCACAGGGTGAGGACGGGGCAGGTCCTGCCCATGCTTCCCCTGCCCATCCCTCTCCCCCTGGCTCTCCAAGCCCGCCCCGCTCACCCCCTTGCTCCCCCGCAGCAAATGAACCGGTACAAGCAGATGAAGCGGTCGGCACTGATCCTGCAGGCTTATGCACGGGGCTGGAAGGTGAGGGCTGGGCAGCCCCAGGGCCACCGTGGGACCGGCCCGGTGTGGGGGAGCAGGGTGGGTGGGGACAGGGGCTCTGTGTGCCCCGCGGTGGGACCAGGAGCTCCGTGTGTCCCACGGTGGGACCAGATTCACCCTCATCTCCTCTCCCCGTCTTTCCTCCTTCTCTCCTGCCTCTCTCCTGCCTCTCCCTCTCTCTCCATGTCTGTGTTGGTGTCTCCCCCTCGGGCTCCCTGGGCTCTCACCCCCGCAGTCTCGCCGGCTCCTCCGGGAGCTGAAGTCCCAGTGCCGACGCCACGCGGCCGCCACCACCATCGCCGCTCACTGGAGAGGGTACCAGGTAACGGGGCCGCGCGCCCTCAGGCCACCTCTGTCCTGCTGTCCGTGCCGTCTGTCTGTCTGCCCACGCCACTCCTGCCCACCCTGTCGGGCTGGAGCTCTGTCCTGTCCACTGGGGCCAAACAGGGGTGGGGGATGTGAGGGACGTGGGGGACATGGAGGACGTGGGGGGTGTGGGACACCCTTATCCTTTGTGGGGCTGGTGGTGATGTCCGGTGTCCTCACCGCTGGCGCTGTCCCCGCAGGCACGCAGGACCTACAGGAAATATTTCCGTTCCGGCGCCAGCACCTGCCTGGCCAACTTCATCTACCGGCGGCTGGTGAGGGGGGCCGGGGCAGAGGGAGTCACGGTGCCTTCCCAGCCCCCTGCCCTGCTGGATGCCCCTGTCCTCCCCTGACCTCCTGCCCCGTTGTCACCCCCAGGTGCAGAGGTACCTGGTGGGGCTGGCAAAGAACCTCCCGCCGCTGTCGGTGACAGACAGGACCTGGCCCCCGGCGCCCTACAGGTTCCTGGATAACACCAACCAGGAGCTGAAGAACATCTTCTACCGCTGGAAGGTGGGAGCAGGGGGAGATGGGGAGAATTCCAGGCGGGATCTGGGTGCGCCAGCTCACCCGAGAGGGCTTTGGTGGCACCAAATCGTCCCCTCCCTCGGCAGTGCAAGAAGTACCGGGACCAGCTGTCGGCGTCGCGCCGGGCCCAGCTGCAGGCCAGGCTCTGCGCCAGCGAGCTCTTCAAGGACAAGAAGACCCTCTACCCCAAAAGGTGCCAGGGCAGGGGGCTGGGGGTGCAGGGGAGCTCAGGGCAGCAGTGGCTGATGGCCTCGTCCCCAGCCTGCAGCAGCCTTTCCGCGGGGACTACCTGGGGCTGAAGAAGGACCCCAAGTACCAGAAGCTCCACGCCGTGGCCAAGGACAAGCTGGTGATGGCTGACACCGTGAGGAAGGTGAACAGGGCCAGTGGAAAGGTGAGATCTGCTCTGGCCCTGTGTCCTGGACAGTGAGAGGGCACACGGAGCCATTGTGACCTCCCAGCTCTTGGTGACCACCTGCCCATGCTGACCACTCCCCACGCTGACCCTCTGCCCACGCTGACCCCCACCCACAGACCGTCCCACGCCTGCTGCTCCTCACCACCGAGCACCTGGTCCTGGCTGACCCCAAGGCCGCCCAGCCCAAGACCGTGCTCAGCCTCAGTGACATCCGTGGCGTCTCAGTCACCCGCTTCTCCGACGGCTTCCTGGCCCTGCACCTCAAGGAGGTACCTGAGGAGGGGGGACCTGGGGGGCTCAGGGGGTCCCCAGCAGAGCTGAACCCCCCCGTTTGCCCCACAGGTCTCCACAGTGGGGGCCAAGGGCGACTTCCTGCTGGTCAGTGACCACCTCATCGAGCTGGTCACCCGCCTGTACCAGACCTTCGAGGCCACCACGGGGCAGGCGCTGCCCCTGCACATCACTGACAGGTGTGGGCGCGGCTTTTGTGGGCGTGGTTGCCGTGGGTGTGGTCACAGTGGGCGGAGCCTGAAGGGCAGGACTGCAATGGGTGGGGCAGGACAGGGCTGGGGGCACAGAGGGCGTGGCTTCTGTGGGTGGGGCTAATTTCGGTGGGGCCAGGAGGGTGGGGCTGATGTGGGTGGGGTTATTGTGGGTGGGACAGGGCGGTGCCTGGGGGGAGACTGAGGTGGGTGGAGCATCTGAGGGTGGGGCACCATGTGAGTGACCTGATTGGCTGCAGCGGGAAGGTGCTGAGGTGTAACCAAGGCAGCTCATTGGGCAATGAGGGGACGGGCGTGGGCGTGTCCCCCTCCCACCCCTCCATTCTGACCCCTCCCCTCCAGATTCTCCACCCGCTTCCCGAAGGGCGACGTCTCCATCACCGTGGTGGAGTCCCCCAAGGCCAGCACCAACGGCCCCGTCTGCAAGAAAAAGGGCAGCAACAAGATGGAGGTCCTGGTGTACTGAGGAGACCCTGTCCCCTCACCAGGACCCCCACCCTCACACTGACACCCCCTTTGTGTCATCCCCCACCCCTGCGGGTGCTGGCAGCACCCAGGCATGGCTCCAACCCCATTAAAAGGATGCTGAGGCGTCGGTACCGGGGCGGTGTCACCTGGTTACAGGCGGGGTGGGACCTCAGGGGACAGTGGCCAAGCTGGGGGGCACAGCCCAGCTCAGTGATGGAGCCCCTCATCCTGGCCTCCCACTTCTCTGACTTCTCCTGACTCCTGATTGCAGCCAGCGCTCAGCTTGGGGTGATTGGAAAGGCTCCAAATTGTGGCCACTTTTCCCATCAAGTGGCTCACAGCTGGCGCTGCTTCAGAGGCAGTTTCTTGGCGGCCGTGGGTGGCTGCATGTGACGTCCCTGTCATCCTCCTGCCTGCACTGGATGTCCTTGTGCCCCTGCCCAGGGTCCCCCCACCCTGCTGCAGGACACCCATGCGGGGAATCCTTGCTCAGGCTGGTGCTGGAGCTGCATTTGGGGACCAGGAGCATGGAGAAGGGGACAGAGAGAAGTCACTGCACAGCCGTGCACCCCAAGGACCCCCATTAGGACCCCCATCAGGGCCCCCATCAGTCCTGCAGTGCCCAGGACTCTCTGGACGCCCACCAATCCTGCAGCTCTCAGGATCTGTGGGACCCTGCCAGTCCTCCAGCCCTGAGAATCCTCAGGACCCCATCAGCCCTGCAGCCCCCAGGTCCTTCAGGAGCTCCACCAGTCCTTCAACCCCCCAGGATCCACGGGACCCCTGCAGGCCCCAGGACCTGCAGACCCCCTGCCAGTCCCCCAGCCCCCAGGACCCTCAGGATGTGCACCAGCCCTGCAGCCCCCAGGACCCCCCAGCCCTCATGACAGAGTCTCCCCCTCTTTGCTGCCTTTCCCCCCCTGCACTCATCAAGCTCTCGAAGAGGGTTTTTATCCTGTCCCCACACATCACCCGCGTTACCTTCGGGAGCTGCCAACTCCCCGTCACGTCAGCCATCAGCACCAGCTCCCAGGTGGGCCCCGGAGCTCAGTTTGTCGTGCAGGGGGGAGCGTGTGCGGGCAGCTCCCGCACGTGGAGGGGCACGTGCGTGTGCACGGTGGCACTTTGGTGGCCTGGCCGTGTCCCAGCACCGAGGGCTCCCCGCTTTCCGCCGCCGGCTCCGTCACGTCCCAGCACAGGGACCTTCCCCTGGCGAGGGGCGAGAGCCGTAAACAAGCCCGGGGCAGCGCGGCTCTTCACAGCTGCGTCGCACTTGGCATCTCACAAGTAGGTGTTATTAATTAATTAGACCGTCTCTGGCCAGGCTCCGATTTAATTAACGTTGCCGGCACTGCAGATGCTGCCCTGCCCCGGGCTGTGTTGCCACGTGAGCTGCCGCAGCCACCGGAGCAGTCGCCACTGCCTGTTGCTTGGGATGGAGTCCTTGGCTGTCATTTGTTGGCCCAGTCCTTCCCTCTTTCCTCGTGCCCCTCCGCTTTCCCCCAAATTTTCCTCCTCATCTTCCACCTGGGGCACGAGAGCGGGCAGGCCTGGCACGCTGCGATGGGGCAGGGTGTGAGGTACCTGTGAGTGTGTGTGTGTGGGCACACCTGTGCTCCTGTGTGCGGGTGAACACGTGTGTGCCTCCCGTGTGCACGGTGGGAGCCTGGCCGATCCCCTCTGCCCCATGAGACCCCCAAATCCTGTCTGCGCCGCCCAGCATCCAGCCAGAACCATTCCTCCGTGCGTGTCCCCACACGTGCCAACAGACACGCCGTGGCGTCCCCACAATGAGGGGCCGGGGGCCTGCGTGGGTGCCCGTGTGCTGACCCCCACCCCGGGGTGCCTGCGTGGGCACGGTGCCCGTGTGCTGACCCCCACCCCGGGGTGCCTGCGTGGGCACGCGTGTGCCGCTGTGTGACTCCACGTGTGTCACGGTGCCTGTGTGGGCGTGAAGCTGCAGGGTGGGGGTACCACCCCCCCCCCCCGGCCCCCATTGGCAGCTCTCCTCTTGCCCACCCACGCCGTGCCATGGGCAGAGCCCCTTATTTAGCGCCGCGCAGCAGCCGCTGCCCCGGTACTTCGCCTCCCGGCTGAGCCCGGGCCGGGGGAGCTGCCCACCGCCGCTGCCCACCGCCGCTGCCCAGCTCCGCTGCTGTCCATCACCCCGCCTCGAGGAGTCCCTGCTCCGCAGCCACCGGCGCCGAGGGTCCCTCAGCCCTCGACTTCACCGGAGGGCTCGGCAGGTCTGTGTCCCCGCGTCCCCCGCGGCCCTGGTGGCTTCCCGGGGTCCCGGTGCCCTGTCCTCACCCCGCTGGGGTTAGGGGAAGGCAGAAGGAGGACGCGGAGGTTGGGACAGCGCTGGGGAGGGCGTAAGAAGGAGGAGAGATGGGGTGAAGGTGTCGCTTGAATTTGGGGAGGGTTTGGTGGGGGGTTCTAGAAGCAAGTCCGGCTGTGGGCAGGCATATACGTGCCAGGGAGCGTGCCTGGGGGTGCCAGTGTGCCAGCAAGTGTGTCAGGGGACACGGGTGTGCTGAGACGGGTGAAGGTGCAGGACGGAGCCCCACACTCGTGTTTGAGCGGCTCGTGTGTGAGTGCACAACCGTGGCACCACGGGCACCAGCGGGACCTCCGGGGCCGTGTCACCCTGCACGCCCCATAACGGACCGCCCCACCCCAGAAATGCTCCCCAGGGCTGCAGCCCGTCCAAAGGACACCGGCAACCCGCGAAGCGACGCGCCCCCTCCTCCGCACACCCGGGAGGGGGGTCCCGCCGCCTCCTTCCCCCCCGTCTCCCGTCTCTTTCCCTCCCCAGAGCCCGGTTCGCTTCCAGACTCATCCCGGGCCACCCCATCGAGGGGTCGCCGGCTCGGGACACCGCCGGGCCCCGCCGTTCGGTCGCTGATCGCTGCCCCCGTGTCCCCCGGAGGATGAAGAACCGACCGGCGCTGGCGGTGCTGCTGCTCCTGGCGCTGCCGCTCGCCCTCGCCCGCCGCGCCCCCGCCGCCCCGCCGGGCCCCGCGCTGGTACGGCCGTCGGGGGAGGGGAATGGTGGGTGGATCCCGGATCCCCGGGAGCCCCCACACCCCATCCCACCCCTCTCACCCGCTTTGCTCCCGCAGGGGATGCCCGTCCCGGAGCCGCTGCCGTGGAGCGCCCGCGGCAGCCCCGGGGCCGCCGCCGCCGCCGCCGCGCTGGAGCTGCTGCGGGAGGAGGGCGCCGGTGAGGGGCGGGAGGGCTTGGATGGGAGGGTGTCGGTCCGCCCGGTCCCCGCTCACCCGTTTCGGTCTCTTCCAGGTCCCCCCGCGGCGCCGCAGAAGAGTAAGTCCCGCCCGGTGCCGGCGCCGGTGCCGGCGCCGGTCCCGGTGCCGCTGACGGCCGGTCTCTCCGCAGGAGACATGCACGATTTCTTCGTGGGGCTCATGGGGAAGCGAGCAGCGGAGCCCGGGCGAGCGGCGGGGCGGGGAGGCGGCGGCCCGGTCCCCCGGTGCTCCCCGGGACCCCCCGCTCCCGGAGAAGCCCCGCTGCGGGCGGCCTGAGCGGCGGAACGAGCCGCCCACGGGGCTGTGCCCGGTGTCCCGGGGACGGTGGGACCGACTGCGGGAGCGTCCCGGGCTCCGGAGCCCACGGAGCCGTCGGGAGGGCGGCGGTCCCGCCCCACGCGCGCGTGTCCGTGCACCTGTGTACACCTGGCGTGCCCCGTTATACACCCACCCGTGTCTGCGCGGGACACGCGCAAACTGCGCCTCCGTGTCTTGGCTGCGCCTCCGGGACCCGCGCGGGACGGCCCACGGGGATGGGGGGCGGGGACGGGGGTGAGCCCACGGGGGTGAGCCCACGGGACCACCGGGGCCGGGCTTCGTGTGCTCTCGGGCTGCAGCGACCTGTCCCTTCCCCAGGGCAGCCCCCGTAACTGGACAAATGCCCGTGTCCGTGCCCCTGTCCATGTCCTTTTCCGTGCCCGTCTCCATGTCTGTCTGTCCCAGTGCCCGTGTCCGTGTGTCCCTCCCCGTGTTTATGCGTTCGTGTCATTGTGTCCGTGTCCGTGTGTCCATGTCCGTGTGTCCCTCCCCGTGTCCGTGTCCGTGTGACCGTGTCTATGTGTCCAACCCCGCGTCCATGTGTCCCTGTCCGTGTGTCCCGTGCCGTGTCCGTGTGTCCCGCCCCGTATCCGTGTGTCTCTCCCCGTGTCTGTATCCCTGTCCGTGTGTCCCTGTCCGTGTTTCCCGCTCCGTGTCCGTGTGTCCCGCCCCGTGTCCGTGTCCATGTGTCTGTGTCCGTGTTTCCCGCTCCGTGTCCGTGTGTCCCGCCCCGTGTCCGTGTCCATGTGTCTGTGTCCGTGTGTCCCGCCCCGTGTCCGTGTGTCCCGCCCCGTGTCCGTGTCCATGTGTCTGTGTCCGTGTTTCCCGCCCCGTGTCCGTGTCCGTGTGTCCATGTCCGTGTGTCCCGCCCCGTGTCCGTGTGTCCGTGTCTGTGTGTCCGTGTCCGTGTGTCCCGCCCCGTGTCCGTGTGTCCGTGTCCGTGTGTCCGCGCCCATGTCCGTGTGTCTCGCCCCGTGTCCGTGTTTCCCGCCCCGTGTCCGTGTGTCCCGCCCTGTGTCCGTGTCCGTGTGTCCGTGTGTCCCGCCCCGTGTCCGTGTGTCCATGTCCGTGTGTCCCGCCCCGTGTCCGTGTGTCCCGCCCCGTGTCCGTGTGTCCGTGTCCGTGTGTCCCGCCCATGTCCGTGTGTCCCGCCTCGTGTCCGTGTGTCCATGTCCGTGTGTCCCGCCCCGTGTCCGTGTGTCCGTGTCCGTGTGTCCCGCCCCGTTGTCCCTGTGTCCGCGCCCATGTCCGTGTGTCCCGCCCCGTTGTCCGTGTGTCCCGCCCCGTCTCCGTGTGTCCCGCCCCGTGTCCGTGTCCGTGTGTCCGTCTCCGTGTGTCCCGGCCGGTGCCCCCGCCCTGCGTCCTCCCCGCCGCGCGGGGGCGCTGCCGGCGGCGGCTCCCGGAAGGCGGCGCGGGCCGGGGCGGGCGCGGGGCGGGTCGGCGCCTTTGTGTGAGCCGGGCCGGGATGGTGCGGGGCGCCGGGCGGGTAAGGAGCGACCCCCGCCCGCGACCCCCGGCCCCCGCAGGGCCCCCGCGCCGCGCCCCCGCCGCCAGCCCCGCGCCCACCCTCTCCTCCCCTCCCCGGGGCCTCCCGCCGCCTTTCGTGGCTCCCCCCGGGGGCCCTTCCTGCCCCCTCTCCCCGGGCCCACCGGGGACCCCGCGGTCCCCCCCGCCCATCTCCTCCCGTTTCTACCGGAGCAGCTCCCCCGCGCCCCCCTTCCCGCTGCTCCCCCGGCCCCCCGTCCTCTGTCCGGTTCTTTCCCCTCCTGCCCCATCCCCTCCGCAGGGATCCCCACGCCGCCCGGGTGCTTTTTGGGCTGGGGAGCGTTTGCCTTTCCCGAGCCTTCCCCGCGGCGTCTTCATCCTCCTCCTCGCTCTCCGGTGGTGTTTTCCCCCATCCCTCCGCACCCCCGGGGAGAACAGCCCGTCCTCTGGGTTTTGGCTTTTCCCGGAGTTGGGGCAGAGGCAGCTCCAGCCCTTCCAAACTCCCGCTCTTTGCTGCCTTCTGGGCTCGCTGCTACAGGGGAATGCAGGGAATTAGGAATAGGGGAATTAAGGATAGAATTTCCTGGGTAAATTCGTGAAATCCCCAGAGCTGTTGGAGTGTCTGCGAGCAGGACAGAGGGACAAGCTGTGGGGACAGTGGGGGGAATGGCCAGTGCTGCGGGACAGGTGTGGTGGCAGCTGAGGAATCTGAGAGGTGCCACCAAGAAATCCCGGGGGAATCCATCCCAGGGGAACCCACAAGGCCGGAATGCAGAGAATCCCACCTGGGAGCCTGAAGTCTCCTCGTGGGTCCAGGTGGAATCTGAAGTGAAGGAATGAAGTGGCTGCGGCTGGAGGAGACCTGGAGGCAAACCCAACTGGCGTGTCCAGCCCGAGTGACATCTCCTTGGAGAGGAGCCTCATTCCCAGCTCGGGAACAGGGAGGTGTCTGGAACAGGCTCTGGTTTGGTCTCAGGGTCAGCAGGATCTCTGTCCCTGCCCCTGTAGCAGTGAGACCTTCAGGCTGCCTCTGAGAGTCAGTGTCTTTTTGTTTTGACTTTTGCTGCTTTGCACATCCACCCTTTTACTTCCCAAAAGTGAGGTGACAGGACAGGTTTAGTCCATCTCCAGCTGAGCAGCTGCTCTGTGGCTCCTCAGAAAGTTGGAAAACGGGAGGTGTGGCCAGAATGACGTTGCTTTGGTTGTTAAATTGTTAAATAACTTTTTTTTTTCTTGCGTTCCCCCTCTGCAGAGCCCCTTGCCCTGCCAGTTCCTGCTCCCGCCGCGGATGAAAGCGTGAAGGCCGAGCTGACCAGGAGAAGGGACGCTTAAGCAGCTGCTAAGATGGGCATGAGGATCAAGCTGCACAGCACCAACCACCCCAACAACCTGCTGAAGGAACTCAACAAGTGCCGGCTCTCCGAGACCATGTGCGACGTCACCATCCTGGTGGGCTCCCGCTCCTTCGCCGCGCACAAGGCCGTGCTGGCCTGTGCTGCTGGCTACTTCCAGAACCTCTTCCTCAACACGGGGCTGGACGCTGCCAGGACCTACGTGGTGGATTTCATCACGCCAGCCAACTTTGAGAAGATCCTGAGCTTTGTGTACACCTCGGAGCTCTTCACCGACCTCATCAACGTGGGGGTTATCTACGAGGTGGCGGAGCGGCTGGGCATGGAGGATCTGCTGCAGGCTTGTCACTCCACCTTCCCCGACCTGGAGAGCTCGGCCATCACCAAACAACCTGCTCTGAGTGTGGGGGAAGGCCGGGCCGGGCCGCTGAGCAGCACCTCCTCGGAGCAGAGCCACTCTTTGGGGGACATCCGGAGCGGCGCGGAGCACTTCGGCCCCGAGCGGAGTTACCTCCTGCACGGGGACGTGGCGGGCAGCTACAAAGAGGATGACAGGAGTGCTGCGGGTGAGGCCAGCCAGGCTCTTCCCCTGATGCAGCCACAGCAGCCTCCCAAGACAGAGCAGGAGCCGGATCCGGGGCAGTTCGCTCCGGCTGTGGGTCTGGGGGCCCAGCCCGGTGGGAATGTCGTGGCACAGACCACCGGCAGCTCCTGCCCTCAGTACAAGGCCCAGAGCAATGGTGACTACAGCAAGGGCGGCTTCTTCCCCGCTGACCCCACCCTGGATGTCTCCACGGGGAGCAACTCCTGCCCCAGCAACAGCGACCACTCCAAAGAGCAGGGATTCGAGCAGATGGATGAGCTGCAGCTGGAGGATTTGGGAGAGGCCGAGCTGCATTTTGAGGATGCTGGAGAAGAGCTGGTCCCGTCTGAGGAGGTGATTGAGCTGAGCGATGACAGCGAGGAGGAGCTGGCCTTCGAGGGCGACAGCCGGGACAGCAAGGCCATGCCCTGCCAGGTGTGCAAGAAGGTGCTGGAGCCCAACATCCAGCTGATCCGCCAGCACGCCAGGGACCACGTGGACCTGCTCACGGGGAACTGCAAAGTCTGCGAGACCCACTTCCAGGACCGCAACTCCAGGGTGACTCACGTGCTGTCCCACATCGGCATCTTCCTCTTCTCCTGCGACATGTGCGAGACCAAGTTCTTCACCCAGTGGCAGCTGACGCTGCACCGGCGGGACGGGGTCTTCGACAACAACGTCATCGTCCACCCCAGTGACCCCCTGCCGGGGAAGGTGGCCGTGTTTGGGGGAGGGCCCGGCCCTGAGCTGGCCTGCGCCGCCTGCGGGAAGCCCTTGGCCAAAGATTTCCACACGGTCCGGAACCACCTGCTGGAGCACGTGAACCTGAAGAGCCAGACGTGCGGCGTGTGCGACCAGCGGCACCTGAGCCTCTGCAGCCTGCTGTGGCACGCCCTGTCCCACCTGGGCATCTCCGTCTTCTCCTGCTCCGTGTGCTCCAGCAGCTTCGTGGACCGGCAGCTCCTGGAGAAGCACCTGGCCGTGCACCAGCACGTGGAGGAGGCTCTTTTCCAGTGCCACTTCTGCAGCCAGAGCTTCAAGCTGGAAGCCGCCTACCGCTACCACGTCAGCCAGCACAAGTGCGGGGGCAGCCTGGACATCCGGGCGGGATTTGGGGAGCGCCTGCAGCCGCAGGGGCTGCCCAAGAGGAAGCTTCCCGAGGAGTTCCTGAGCGAGGAGCTGGCTCTGCAGAACCAGCCGGGCAACAGCAAGTACAGCTGCAAGGTGTGCGGCAAGAGGTTCGCCCACACCAGCGAGTTCAACTACCACCGGCGCATCCACACCGGCGAGAAGCCGTACCAGTGCAAGGTGTGCCACAAGTTCTTCCGCGGGCGCTCCACCATCAAGTGCCACCTGAGGACGCACTCGGGGGCCCTCATGTATCGCTGCACGGTGTGCGGCCACTACAGCTCCACGCTCAACCTGATGAGCAAGCACATAGGGGTGCACAAGGGCAGCCTCCCGCCGGACTTCACCATCGAACAGACTTTCATGTACATCATCCATTCCAAAGAGGCCGAGAAAAACACGGATAGCTGATGGGGCACTGCCCAGAGGAAGGAGGAGTGGTAATGGTGGAGGCTGCGGAGGAGGAAAAAAAGGAAAAGGAAAAAAAAAAAAAAAAAAAAAAGAAAGAAAAAAAATAGTTGTTTCGATTTTATTTAATGGTCAGGCATCATGGATGGAATCCTTTTTTGGTTTCGGTTTGAGGTTTTGTTTTTTTTTTTGTTATTATTTTTGGGCCTTCCTAAGGCTTTTTAGATTGGTGGCGTTGTACAAATTAACAGCACGTGAGGTACATCACTGTTTCAAGGAGTCTGTCGTGTTTACTTACCTCTGGTCCTGTTAGAGGCCATCGAGTTCTGTGCTTTTAGCATTTCTCACTAGTTTTTGAGTCTAGATTCTATTTTTTATTTTTTTTTTGAACCTTTTAGCCCACTTGACCAGGCTAACCCTGAGCTTGTCCACAAACTGATGCTGCTAAGATTTTTCACACCTGACCTCAGTGGAGAGGGACAGAGCCAGAGCAGGTGCTGGACTCGAAGGAAAGGAACAAAAGAGAAAGGAAAAAAAAAAAAAAAAAAGGAAAGAAAAAGACATTCTGGGCATCCCTGGTGTTCTGCTGCTACTGCCAGGAGACGGGCAAAGCGTGCTCTGGCTGCGTTGCTGGGAGAGGAGCAGGAAGCACCTGAGTGTGTAAACAAGGAGGGATCCAGCAGGGAACCAGGAGCAGGGGATTCACAGACTCCCAGGCTGTGCCACGGCTGGGACTCGCTGGTGCCCCGAGACCTGGAGGAGGAGCTGAAGGAGCGACAGGACCTCCCTGCAGAGGTGGCTGTGTGAGCACGGAGATCTCCTGTAGCACTGGGGAGGGAGGGGAAGCGGATCCGTGCTCCTCGTGGGGTGATTTGTGGTGGCCACAGAGAGCCAGGAGTCTCCTGGCTCTGCTCTGCCCCAGCCTCTCGCTGTGCCCTGGGCGGACGAGTCAGGATGAAGCTGTTGCCTTAACTCCCTGGAAGGAGGAGGGACCCTTCTCCTGCCAAAGGGATCCCCCTTTTGCCAGAGGGATTCCCCCCATCCCTGGATCACCAGATCCCAGATGTGTTCCCGTGGCAAATGTGTGTGGTCGGAGTGATGTGAGTTTGTTGGTGAAGTGGGAGCCACGGCGATGGCTTGGCCTCTCCAGCTGCATGCTGGGCACTTCTGGGGGCTCCCCTGGGCTTGGAGGGCTCTCCTGGGCTTGGAGGGCTCTCCTGGGTGTGGGGGGCTCTCCTGGGCTTGGAGGGGCTCCCCTGGGCATGGAGGGGCTCCCCTGGGCGTGGGGGGCTCCCCTGGGTGTGGAGGAACTCTTCTGGGCATGGAGGGGCTCTTCTGGGTGTGGGGGGCTCTCCTGGGCGTGGAGGGGCTCTCCTGGGCTTGGAGGGGCTCCCCTGGGCGTGGAGGAACTCTTCTGGGCATGGAGGGGCTCCCCTGGGCTTGGAGGGGCTCCCCTGGGCTTGGAGGGGCTCCGCTGGGCTTGGAGGGGCTCTCCTGGGCGTGGGGGGCTCTCCTGGGCGTGGGTGGCTCTCCCCCCTCTACATTTCAGTGCCCATTGGTGCAGGAGGCTCTCCTTGGCACAGGGAGCTCTCCTGGCCACTCCTGGGGGTCTCTCCTGGCCACTCCCGGGGTCTCTCCTGGCCACTTCTGGGGGTCTCTCCTGGCCACTCCTGGGGTCTCTCCTGGCCACTCCTGGGGGTCTCTCCTGGCCACTTCTGGGGTCTCTCCTGGCCACTCCCGGGGTCTCTCCTGGCCACCCTGGCGAGGTGCCAACAGTGTTAGCACCGGGAAGGGCACGGATTGGCTTCTCCTCGTGTTGTCCAGCTGTGGGGCAGAGGTGGGGAGGAGCAGATGTTTCCCAGATATCCCCCAGCTGGGATTGCCCTCGGGTAACTCATTCTACCTCACAAACAACGAAGTGCTCGGGGCTCTCCAGCCTCGCTGGTCGTGGATCGGCTCCTGCGCTTCTGTCAAGTTTTGCTGTTACAAAACTGAAACTAAAACTAAACCTAAACTAAACTAGTGATTTGCAAACCCTGGAAACTCACCCCGCTGCCCCCCTCCCTGCAAAGGGACACCCGGGAAGGGACACCCAGGAGGGGCCATCCTGCAGTGGGGGCTGGACTCGGAGAGCTCAGAGCACCCGGGGGTCTCTCTTCCAGCTCTGCCATGGCCTTGGGCGAGTCGCTCACCTCTTTGCCTCAGTTTCCTCATCTGTAAAATGAGGGTGGTACCTGCTGTGGTACTGAGCTACCTCCAGGAGCAGGGAGGGTGCCCGGAGCCTGGCTTTGGAGGAGGGGAAGGAGCCAAGGTCAGCTCTGGGTTGGCCTGGCTGCTGCAGCTCCGAGTTCTGAGCTCCGGGCTCGTGGTCCTGGCATCACCGTGGAGCTGTGGTGAGCCGTGTTAGGTTTTACAAGAGAAAAGGGAATTTTGGGAGGGGCGCGGCGCTCTGGGCAGCGGCGGTGCTTTGCTGTGGGCTCCTCTGAGCTGCTCTCTGGGTTCCAGGCTTTGTGCCGTGGGATTGTGGGGTGGATGAGGCTGGAAAGGACCGCTGTGGGTCACCCAGTCCCACCCCCTGCTCGTGCAGGGTCCCCTCGAGCGTGGAACTCAGGGCTGTGCCCGGCTGATGACAGGCTGGGGACGGGGACAGGGACAGGGATGGGCACGACCCGCGCTGCTCTGGAGGTGGCTGTGAAGGGTGTGAGGGATAGACAGGGCTGAGAGAGCCTCGAGACCCTCCTGGAATGTTCCGGAAGCCGTGGTGAGCTTCGGGGAGGATCTGCGGCCCCCGGATCTCGCTAAGCTGAAAAGCAAAAGCCTTTTGTGCACATAAACCAAAAAGAGAAGTTTTTCCACCGAAACACCGAGGGGCGCAGCCAGCCCTTGCTCCTGCCTGGGGGGGAAAAGCAGGAGCCCCCCCATTGCTGCTGCCTCTGATCCAGGGAATTTCTCTTTGCCTGGGTTAAAAGGGATCATTCCCACATGGAGCACCCCGAACCGGCACTGGAGAGGCTGCAGGGATGGGTCTGGCCCTGCTGCCACTCCTGGGGGGTGATTCCCAGTGGGCTCGGAGACCTGAGCGGGGCTCCTGGCTGTTCCTGAGCCTTTGGGGTGGGCAGGGATGTCACCGCTGTCCCCGGCCTGCCTGGCAGCTCCAGCTGAGTGTTGGGAGAGCCAGAGCAGAGCTCCGTGCTGGATTTCATTCCTTCTCCAGCACCACGGGCAAACCTGGCTCTCTCCTGTCCCCGCTGCCCTTGGTGGCTGTGGGGACCCCAACCTACCTCCCCTGGGGCGGCCTGAGGTGTTTGCAAAGTGCTTCGGGGTGCTGGGGTAGGAGAGGGAGTTGCAGAGGGGAAATTCTGGCAGCGTCCAGGTCACGGAGCCTCCTGGGGAGCCCAGGCAGGGAATCCCTGCTCTGAGCCCAGGCTCGCTCCCACCCCCCAACACAAAATTCACTTTCCCTGCTCCCAGTGGATCCAGGTCTGTCATCAGAGTCGTGGAGGAGAGAAGGAAAGAACGAGAGTTGAACTTGCTGTCTAACCTTTCTGTTAAGTTAATCGTAGGTACTGACCTCCTGCTATTTAAGTGTTTACTATCTATTTGCTGTAAAGTTTTGTATATTTTGTAAACTTTCCCCCCGCCCCGCCCCCAGCCCCGAATCGTAGATGTCTAAAATCGTTGTACATCGGGTTCTTTTCTACTCCATTGTCCAGCACAAAGTGTGGTTTTTATTTAGAATAATAAAATGGAAAACATCGACCTCTTGCAGCTGCTTCTTTACTCAACGTGCTCCTCCAAGAAGTGCCTGGGAAGCAGGTGAGGCCATCCTGCTTCATCTCCCACTGGATTTGTGCCGTGGCTCAGGGGAACAGTTTGGGACATTCCCGTGGGGTACGGGAGCAGCAGAGCCCCCCCAGTGGGGAATGCCAGGGTTTGTGTGCCTGGAGGAGCCTTTTCTGCTCCGTGTTTGCCAGGAACTGCAGCTCCACGGGCTGGGAACCGAGCTCCAAATGGTTTTGAGGGGTCTGGAGCAGCTCAGTGATGAGGAGAGAACGTGGGAGCTGGGCTTGATTAGGCTGGAGAAGAGGAGGCTGAGAGGGGATTTATCAATCCATACAAATATCTCAGATATCCATACAAATATCTCATTTGAGGGGAGATCTCAACAATCCATTAAAATATCTCAGATATCTCATTTGAGACGGGATCTCAAAAATCCATAAAAATATCTCAGATATCTCATTTGAGAGGGGATCTCAATCCATTAAAATATCTCAGATATCTCATTTGAGGGGAGATCTCAAAAATCCATAAAAATATCTCATTGAGAGGGGATCTCCTCAACCCATAAAAATATCTCAGATATCTCATTGAGAAGGGATCTCAACAATCCATAAAAATATCTCAGATATCTCATTTGAGACGGGATCTCAAAAATCCATAAAAATATCTCAGATATCTCATTGAGAAGGGATCTCAACAATCCATAAAAATATCTCAGATATCCACATAAATATCTCATTTGAGAGGGGATCTCATCAACCCATAAAAATATCTCAGATATCTCAGTGGAGAGGGGTTCTCCTCAACCCATAAAAATATTTCAAATATCTCATTTGAGAGGGGATCTCAACCCATAAAAATATCTCAGATATCTCATTTGAGAGGGGATCTCAATCCATAAAAATATCTCAGATATCTCATTAAGAAGGGATGTCAACAATCCATAAAAAAATTTCAAAAATCTCATTTGAGAGGGGATCTCAACCCATAAAAATATCTCAGATATCTCATTTGAGAAGGGATCTCAATCCATAAAAATATCTCAGATATCTCATTTGAGAAGGGATCTCAACAATCCATAAAAATATTTCAAAAATCTCATTTGAGAGGGGATCTCAATCCATAAAAATATCTCAGATATCTCATTTGAGAGGGGATCTCAATCCATAAAAATATCTCAGATATCTCATTGAGAAGGGATCTCAACAATCCATAAAAATATCTCAGATATCTCATTTGAGAGGGGATCTCCTCAATCCATAACAATACCTCCAAGAGGATGGCGCTGGACTTTTCAGTGGTGACAGGACGAGGAGCAGTGGCCATAAACGAAACCACAAGAAGTTCCACCTCCACACAAGGGAGAACTTCCCACGGAGGTGGGAACAGGGTGCCCCAGCCCAGGTCGCCACGTAGGTGACAATTTATTTGAGGCCACTCTGGCCCTAAGGTTTAGGGACAAAAGTGCAGAGAAATTAAGACAGTTTAAAAAATTAAGTTTATTAGGTGAAATGCCAAATTTTACATGCTGAAGTATCTCGAATATATTTTTGCCCTGGTGAGTGGCTGGTTGTGTGTTTGTCATCCATTTCTTCGTTGGAGATTGGGAGGGAATTAGCAAAGGGAAGCTCGGGGAGGGTTTGGGATCGGGGAATGATGGTGGCGGGGTCCTGTGGGTGCAGGTCTCAGCCCGGGGGGGTCTCACAGCCCCTGGGGTTCTGCACTCACAGGTGGGAGGAACAGAGGAGTTCCTGAGCAGGGAATCCTGCCCAGGGGGCTGCAGCCTTCCCGGGGTTTCTAAGAGGTGGATTTGGATTATTCCTCAGTGCTCGTGTTCTGGGATACAGAGGAACATCCCTGCAGAAGGAACCCTGAGGAATTTAGGGTTTTACCCCATCAGGGACCCCTGGAAGTGGCAGAGCTTTCCCAGCCAGCCCTGTGATAACCCCGTATCCGTCTCAAGCCCTGGTCATGGGCTTCTCCTGGGACATCCTGCTCCCACCCCTGCATCCTGTCATCCTGTCCCCAGAACTGCTTATGCTGTGCTTTTTCCACCACGCGTTCCTCCAGCAGCTCAAGGCCTTCGGGAGATTTATGGTCTCTCTGCCACCTTCCCCCCGGCGAGGGCCCGACCCCAGCACGTGACTGAGATCAGGATCCACACGAGGATGAACTTTCTCCGGATTCTCCGCTTCCTTGCGCGGCACAAGCCCAGCCCGGGCTCCAGCTCTGAGGATTTCTGCTCGTGCCCGTGCTCCCGCGGGGGCTTTGGTGGGAGGGGAAGGGCTGCTGGGGCCTGCTGGAGGTGAGAAATCTGCCCAGGGGCCATAAAAACCTGCCAGGGGATGCTCCAGAGGAGGCTGGAGTTAATGGGATGGGGGACCCAAAGTCAGTCCCAGTAAAACCCAGTTTAGCCATCGCTAATTTACCACTGGGTTTGCAAAATTGCTCTGAAGGACGGGCTGATCTCAAAACCAGATTGTTCCTCCCCCGAACGTTTTTGCCCGGGGGTTTTGAGCCGATCTGATAAGCCCTCAAGACCCAAAGGTTATACCCCAGAATAGCTCGGCATCCATCGGCAGGCATAAATGAGCAGGAGGCTTCTGTGGCAGCGTCAGGAACAAAAAAGGGTTTCATGAAAGGCAAAATAACAAACACAAAACCGAGCCAGGTAGACAGCTGCGTGCACTTGGTAAAGGCACCTCACAAAAGCGACTTGGCTGCTTTGTTCTGTCTTTTTCTACTAAATGGCCCAGGCGGGACCTTTTGGCTCGTGGCCAATTAGCTGTCCTCAAACTTGAGGTGAAGTTCGGAAGGTCCTATCAGGGACTTTTTTTACCTGGTCACTGGGAGAAAAGTCTAGGCTTATTTTCCTTTTTGGGGAACAGAGGAAAGTTCTGTCACTCTGTCCATAGGGGACACATTCCCACACCTCCCCTCAGGTCTGTGCCCTGCTCAGCCCCTCGGGCTGCTTCGCCTTCATCTCTCAAAAATCAGGCTGTGGACGTTGCTGGGCACTGTGGGGGGAGGTTTGCGTTCCACAGGGATGATTCCTTCTCTCCCACTCGGGATGGCACCACCAGGCAGTGCCGCGCCCAGCCTGGGGGTCAGGGGCAGTTTGGGGGTGCAGGAACGCCCCTGATGGGGCAGATGGGGCGCTCCAACCCCCCAGCTTGGGGCAGGATGGGGCTCTGATCTTGGGGCTGGGTTGTGTCAGACACCGAGTGGAGTAACAGGCTTTATTAATGCAAGGGAATATAATGTTCTCGTCAAACAGGAGATATAATTTTCTCTCATCCTTTCTTTAGGTTGGACACAACAGCACCCCAGAGGCAAGATGTCCGCAGCTCCCAGCTCTCCTCAAACCTGGCACCTCATCCTCCTGCCACGGGAGGTGCCCAGCCAAGAAGGGCTGTGCCCAAGCAAACCGTGTCCTCAGCAGCAGGAAAACCAATCCCACTGTCCCCGGGAGCCACCGGGACGGAGGCTGGGAGAGTCTGACCCCCCTTAGTTGGGAGGGCTGTTGTCCTTGGCGATGACTATGGAGTGCTGCGTGCTGGAGGAGGAGTTCCCAGCGCCCTTCTGGCCGCCGTGGTCCTTGGGGATGTACTTGACCACGGCAGAGATGAGCTTGCTGCGGAAGTTCTTGCTGAGGAAGTTGTAGAGGATGGGGTTGACGACGCAGTGGAGCAGCGTGAAGCAGTCGATGATGTCGTAGAAGAAGTAGAGGAAGTGGGCGAAGGTGCAGTGCAGGACGATGTGGTTGCCCTCGAGGGTGAGCAGCGTCAGCACGGCGTGGAAGGGCAGCCAGCTGAGCAGGAAGACCCCGATGTAGGCGTAGATGAGCAGGCAGTGCTTGCGGCTCTCGGGCTTGGTGCGCCGCACGAAGCGCGCCGTCAGCACGTTGAACGCCGCGATGATGGGGAAGGGGATGAGGAAGCCGATGGTGGTGGTGGCCAGGCTGACCGCCAGCGCCCACTCGTCGTAGGTCTCGAAGGGGGCCATGAAGATGCAGATGGGCTCCCCGGTGTTGACCAGCTGCATGTGAGCCACCTCCAGCACGGGGATGGCGGCGGCCAGGAGCCAGCTGCAGGCGCAGACCGCGCGGCGCGCGCGGTGCTGGTGCCGCTGCCAGAAGAGGGAGGAGCTGGTCAGGGTCACGTAGCGATCCACGCTCAGGCAGGTGAGGAAGAAGATGCTGGCGTACATGTTGGCGAAGTAGAAGTAGTGGGTGAAGCGGCAGAGGAAGCTGCCCCAGAGCCAGGTGTAATCCAGCATCACCTCCAGCATCCAGACGGGCAGCGAGAGCAGCACGCCGAGGTCGGCGATGGCCATGTTGATGATGTACAGGTTGACCAAGCTCTTGTTGCCCCGTGTCTGCCAGTTGACCCAGATGACCAGGAGGTTCTCCACCAAGCCCACCACGAAGATGACCAGGTAGAGGATGAAGAGAACCACTCGCTTGATGTTCTCGTCCAGGCTGAACTCGCAGTAGGTGTAGGTGTGGTTCAGGAGGTAGAACAGCTCGGACAGGTTGTGGTAGTCCCCGTACTCACTCGGGACAGTGTGTGTCTCCGTGGGGACAGTGGTCACCTCGGCCATCCTGGTGGCTGCAGGGGAAGGGAGAGCACTGAGCTGGGCAGCCTGGAACAGAGAGCCCTTGTGTGGGGCTCAAAAAGGTCCTTCAGGGAGCTTCTAACCCAGTTTTTACTCCCACGGTGACTGCCTACATCAACCCCCAAAAGATGCTGTGTCCACCCAGGTGATCCCCTCACATCCTAGGATAAATGCCAGCCACAAACGACAGTCACCACATGTGGTGGCTGTCCCCTGTCCCAGAGGCTGGCCTGAGGCACAGACAGGTGTTGGTGACCCTGTCCCAGAGACAGCTCCAGCGGGAAAGCCACCGCTCCCACCCGAGCCCTCGGGGCGTGGTCACTCGCCAGCCACCCTCACTCTGCCGGGAGCCATCGGGACATCCAAGTAGGTGACAAAATCACACATTTCAGGGAAACGCAGTTGACCTGAACATCCTCTAACTGCCCCAGGTGAGAGCCCCAATCCCAGTGCAGCGAAGACGCTGCGGAGCCCGTCCAGCCCCTCGTGTGCTGGAGGTGCCCGGGAGCAGCCGTTCCCTCGGGAATGTGCCCGGGACTCTGCCCTTCCAGCGGGGTCTTCCCGCTTCGCTTGGAGCCTGGCGAGCCGGGACCGAGCCGCAGCTGGTGTCCCCCGTGAGTGTCACCCCTGTGGCAGCCACGGCCCCAAAGCCAGGGGAGGCTGGAGCTGCCACCCCCAGGGCTCCTGAAGCTGCCGTCCCCTCTGTCCTGCAGGTGCTGAGAGGCCGCTGGGGCTGAGGAGAGACAGGACAGATGGACGGGAGAGGGGACAGACGGACAGGAGAAGGGATAGAGAGATGGGCGAGGGGACAGACAGATGGTGAAGAGGACAGACGGACAGGAGAAGGGACAGGCAGACAGGACCAGGGACAGACAAACAGGAGAAGGGACAGATGGATGGTAGAGGGGACAGACAGGAGAGGGGACAGATGGATGGTTGAGGGGACAGACAGACAGGCGAGGAGACAGGCAGACAGGACCATGGACAGACAAACAGGAGAAGCGACGGACGGGTGGGAGAGGGGACAGACGGATGGTAAAGAGGACAGACGGACAGGAGAAGGGACACGAGGGAGGAGGGACGGCGCTGGCTCACCGGCGGCTGAGCGAGGGCTGCGCTGGGGCTGCTCGGGAGCGGGGGGATCCTCTCGGCTCGGCAGCTCAAGCGCCTCTGGGCACGGAGCTCGGGTGGGCTCGGTGGCCGCTTGCTGGGCAGGAAATGAGCGGCGTGGTGCAACATCCTGAGCCAGCCCAGCGCGGCTGACATCTCGCTGGATTCCCAGCGCCGGGACTCGGCTCCCGTTTGATTTTGCCGCAGGGTGGGGACGGGCGCGGGGAGGCCCCGGGCAGGTGTCGGTGGGGAAGCCGCAGGTGCCTGGGGATGGACGGGGGTCCCCGAGGCTTCCTGAGTGTCCCCTCCACTGTCACCCCGCCGGGCTAAGAGGCTGGATCCTGCCTGGATCCTTCTGTGGGGAAAATACATCCCAGGTCCTGCCCCTCTCTGGGAATCCTGAGCGGTTGGAGTGGGTTACAACAAAAGTGCCAAAGCTGTCCCTGATGCCACCTCGATATCGGGGTGAGCTCGGGGTTTTTTTTCAGTGGGAAAGGGCTGAAGATGAACTCTCCGCCCGGGGCAGCGCTCCCGCAGGAGCGGATGGCAGATGGATGTCGCCAGAGAAGCACCTCTGGCCAGGCAGCAATTAATCACAGAGCTTTGATTGCCCCGCGGTCTGGCAGGGGAAGCCAGGGGGCTCAAGCCTTGCCCCGGCGCTGGGGAGGGGGCTGATAGGCAGAAAATTTTTGCATGGGGCTGCAAGTCCTGCGAAACAATTGCAGGAAATCTCCTTTTTTTCCAGCGCAGCCAAGACTGCGGGATCAACAATTGGCTCGGAAGGAAGGCACGGGGAGCGGGGAAGCGCCAGGGCGCTGATAAGTCGGGGCTCACAACAACAAGCCCAGCGCTGCTGACCCCGTGTGCAGGTACCAACCCCGCCAGCAGCGGCTTCCAAACAGGAACTCGGCAGCTTCGTGCTGGCCCCGGGCACATTTTGGCTCAGCTGGGGCCGTGGGGGTGGTGAGGGGCTCTGCCGCCGAGGGGCTGGGGGGTTTTGCCGCGCCCCAGGGGGAAGAAATGCTCTGCTGGTTCTGTTTATCCTGGTGGGAACAGCGAGGTCTGGGGGCTGGCTGTATTTCCAAGCCAGCTGTGACAGGCAGCTCAGCCCTTTCTGCCCATCCCTGGGGTGCCCCAAGGCTCTCAGCACCCCAAATGTGTGCCCAGGAGCCCCCAGCCTCCCTCAGGGTCTGGAGAGGGGGGGCTCCAGGCAGAGGCAGCCCCGGGGATCTGCAATTCTCCTGCTCCTTGCCTCCCCTGGCAGCCGGCCGGGAGGCGCTGCCGAGGGGATTTGGGCACAGGTAGAGCCAAGGCTGGATCTCCCGGGGGGGTTGGCACGTCGCATCCCGGGCCCTGGGGACACGCGGGCCCCGAACGCGACCTGCGGGGGCTGCCGGGCACGTTGTGCTTTCTAAGCCAAAGCAAACACTCGGGAAAAGCTTCCTTGGCCGGGGAAGCAGCTCGGCGAGCCGAAGGCAGCTTGTGCAAGGTCCCGGCTCCTCCTCATCCCTCTCGCCCTCCCCGTCGCGTCTCGGGGGTCCCGGTCCAGCGTGGGCTCGGCCTTTACCAGAGCTGGGGGGCGCGGCTCCAGTCCCGCAAGCAAGTGCGCAACCTCAGAGGCCTGCCCCTGAGCTACCGATCGCTAATCAGCTCTTAATTAGCTCGATGGGTGACGCAGGGATCACCGCCCACGAGCCCAGGGGATGGATAAACACCGCGCTGCCTTTCCCGGCCCGTTCCTTGGCAGCTCAGCCGGGGCATCCCGGGATACGCCGTGCCCAGGGGATGGATAAACACCGCGCTGCCTTTCCCGGCTCGGTCCCTGTCAGCTCAGCCGGGGCATCCCGGGATACGCCGTGCCCAGGGGATGGATAAACACCGCGCTGCCTTTCCCGGCTCGGTCCCGGCCAGCAGAGCCGGGGCATCCCGGGATATGCGGCCGCTCTGGGCACAGGCAGCAGCCGGGATCCTGCCACGGGACCCCTCGGTGGTCACCAGCCCCGTGGTGGCCATCGGACACCTCCAGCATTGCACCGCCTTTATTGAGTGCGTTCCCGAGGGCGTGAGACCCCCACGGGCCGTGTCCCCGCTCCGGTGGCCATCAGGGCATCCCGCTGGCCGGGACGGGCAGGAAGAAGCCGAGGATGCTGTCGGACAGCCAGGCCGGGCAGTAGCTGAGGGGGAGGAAGATGAGCCGGGCGTCCCAGCCGGCGGCGTAGCGGCTGCGGGGGCAGCGGGACAGCAGCGCGTGTGTCATGGCATCGGTGACGTGCGACAGGCGGGAGCTGCTCAGGCGGTGCAGCAGGGTGGTGCTCTTGGCGTCTGTGGGGGGCACAAGGGGGTCAGCGCCATGGAGGTCACGGGGGTGGCGGTGCGGTGTGGGGATGGACTCACATTTGTCCAGGTAGTGGCGGCCGTAGGCGGCCTGGGCTTCTGCCGGGAGCCGCTCCCAGAGGCGAGCGAAGCCCTTGACCAGCGGGGCGGGGTCGATCATTCCCGTCTGGAAGCCTCCAGGTTCGATGATGGACACCCGCACCCCGAAGGGACGCAGCTCCCGCCTGCCCGAGGTGGGGGCGTCAGAGATCATGGGGCTGCCGGTGACACCCCCCAGGCGCTCCGTCATGGCAACAGGGGAACCTTGTCCTTGCTCCAGGGACCCTCTCGGATCCCGAGACATCCCTAAACCTCAGTGCCCCGGGACCCCTCTGGATCCCGGGATCCTGGAATCCCCCTGAACCTCAGTTCAGGGCCTCGGGACCACCCCGGAGCATTCCCGGATCCTGGGATCTCCCCGAATTCAGCGCCCCAGGACTCCCCTGGACACCAGAATCACCGACCCTGGGACCTCCCGGACTTGTCCACCCCAGGATCCCTCTAGAGCTTTGCTCCAGAGCTCCTTGAAACCCTTCCCCTGGTTGCACACCCACGGCTCCAGCCCTGCCCACGCTCCCAGCCCGCTCGAGCTCAGCGTTTCACAACCTCTCTGGGGAAAAAGTAACCGGGAGTAAAAACGTAAATAAAACCCTGCCAGGGCACAGCGGGGCAACGCCGGGAGAGCACAGGAGAGCTCCGGGGGCCACCACAACCGTACCTGAGGCTGTCAGAGAAGGCTTCCACGCCGAATTTGGAGATGCAGTAGCCGCCACCGAAGCAGGACACGCGGCCCATCACGCTGGCCACGTTGACCACGCGGCCCCGCGCCCGCCGCACCAGCGGCAGGAGGCTCAGCGTCACCTCCACGACCCCCACCAGGTTGACGTTCAGCACCTTGACGAAGTCCTCCTTGCTCAGCCACTCGTTCGGGGCCGTGGGGATGGCGATCCCTGCGTTGTTCACCAGCCCCCAGAGCCCTGGGGAGGGGATGGGATGAGCCGGGGCTGTTCCAAGGTCCTGCACCAGTCTCACCTGTGCTGCTACAAGCAGGCAAGGCGGCAGGAGAGCTGTTGGGGTAATCAGCTCTTAATTAGCTGATTTTCAGGAGGAAAGGGCTGAAAGCTGAACTCTCTGCCCGAGCAGCGCTCCTGCAGGAGCTGATGGCAGATGGATGTCCAGAGAAGCACCTCTGGCCAGGCAGCAATTAATCACAGAGCCTTGATTGCCCCGCAGCCTGTCAGCGGAAGCGAGGGGGGACAACAGGGCGACAACAGGGTGCCAAACCCATTTCACCTTGATCACCCACACGCTCCCGGACCCAGGCGGTGACATCGGCGATGCTCTTGCTGGAGGTGACATCCAGCAGGACGGTCTGCAGCCGCTTGGAGGTGGCCGCCCGCAGCTGCTTGGCCCCGGTGTCCGTCAGGCAGGCGGCCAGCACCCGCAGCCCCCGCGCGTCCAGCTGCCGCGCCAGCAGGTTCCCGAAGCCGCTGTCGCATCCCGTGATCAGCACGTGCTTCTCCGAGAGCCGCGGCACCGTCTGCCGCTCCCGGTGCCAGCGCCGCAGCAGGAACAGCCCCAGCAGCGCGGCCGCCACGTACGGCCACATCCCCGGGTGGCACGGCTCGGTGACAGCCCGCTCCGGCCGCATTTATAGAGCCGGGATTGCGGCAGCTCCCCCGCGGGGTGAATTTTGTCCGCTTGATTTGTAGTTTTTGTAATTGCCGGCTTTGCCTTGCACCACTTTCCCCGTGCCTGGGGCTGTGCTGTGTCCCTGGCAGGTGGATCCCAGTGCCCCACGGAGCTGGATTTGGTGGAACCCTCCAGACACCAGCCCTGGACCTTTCCTTCTCTCCCAGCGTTGGTGGGCAACAGTGTCCCCAAACGTGGTGACGGAACAGGACAGGCCCCCCCAACCAGCTCTGCAGGAGGAGGAAGCAGAGGAGGAGGATTCTCTGAGAGGCTGCCAGGTTCTTTGCCCAGAGGGAAATCTGCTCAGGTTGGGACAGGTCTGAGTTTTACTCGCCTGTGCCAATACCCGGGGGGCCAGGCTGGGCAAATCCCTTGGCAACTTGTCCAGGCTGGATCCTGAACGCAGCAGGTGCTCAGGGGAAGAGCCAGAGCTTGCAGGCACACCCTCAGTGCCACAGCCTGAGTGACACCACGCTCAGCCACGAGGGGACAGGGGGGTCTTTATTCAGGACAAACCCACCCGTGAGCAGGGGACAGAAGGTCGGACACACGCGCAGTTACAAATTCAGGGACCTTGGCGTGGCCTTGGCTGCGGCCAATTCTGGATCCCACCGTGTGTCAGTGGATCTCGCTCCGATCCTGCCAATCCACCTTAGGCTTTCCCAACAGATTTGGGGTAGAACAAGGTGAACAGGGCGTCGCTGAGGGCTGAGGGCAGGTAGCTGAGGGGCAGGTAGAGCAGCTTGGCGTCCCAGCCGGCGGAGTAGCGGGTGCGGGGGTGGAGGCTGGTCAGAGCGTGCTCCATGCAGTTGGTGACCAGTGACAGGTTGGTGTTGTAGCCCTTCTGCAGCAGCTTGAGCATTCCCACAACTGCAGAGGCACAAAAGGCCGCTGAGACCCTGGAGCTGAGCGGAGCCGAACGGCTCCGAGGGGTATTGGGGCAGTGGGACCCTCATGGGGATGTGCTTTGTGTCAGGAGACAAAGAGGATCACTCAGCCTTTGGGGGAGGTACTTACAATCCCTTAAGTAACTTTCCCCGTAACTCGCTTTGATTTCTGCAGGAAGCTTCTCCCAGCTGGCGTGAAAATTCTTCTCCAGGTTCTCAACATTGGTGATCATGGTTTTGAAGTAGCCCGGCTCGATCACACAGACCTTCACCCCAAAATTGCGCATCTCGAGCCTGGAAGGGATTGAGTCCCGTGGGACAAGGCAGCAGCACCCGAGCGTGTCCATGCCCACATCTGCCATGGCATGCAGCCTCGTGCCAGAGGCATGGAGCAGAGCCTGGCCATGCCAGTGGACCCTGTCCCAGCCTGGCACGTGGCTGAGACAGTGCGCCAGTAAACATTTGCCACATCTGGATGGGTTGGGAGCCAAGCAAAGCCTGGGGGAGCAGGGTCATGTCCTGCAGGACCTTGGGCAGGGCCAATGTCCGCAGAGGAGGCTCCGTGCCGCTGCAGGAGCTGTTCTCACTTCAGCAGCAGATACGAGACCGACCTGTGCTCAGCCACGATTCTGAGGGGATGGGAGTTGACCACTGTGCCAGACAAAGTCCAGAAAAACAAGTTGGGAAATCGTGACGGAGCCTGTTGGTGCAGACTTACCTGAGGCTGTCAGAGAAGGCTTCCACGCCGTACTTGGAGGGGCAGTAGCCTCCACCGAAGAAGGACACGCGGCCCATCACGCTGGCCACGTTGACCACGCGGCCCCGCGCCCGCCGCACCAGCGGCAGGAGGCTCAGCGTCACCTCCACGACCCCCACCAGGTTGACGTTCAGCACCTTGACGAAGTCCTCCTTGCTCAGCCACTCGTTCGGGGCCGTGGGGATGGCGATCCCTGCGTTGTTCACCAGCCCCCAGAGCCCTGGGGAGGGGATGGGATGAGTTGAGGCTGTTCCCCAGCCCACAGCGCTATGCCAGCCTCACTGCGCTGGCACAAGCGGGCAAGAGCTGTTGGGGACAACAGGGTGACAACAAGGGTATCACCCCCGTTCTACCTTGATCACCCACACGCTCCCGGACCCAGGCGGTGACATCGGCGATGCTCTTGCTGGAGGTGACATCCAGCAGGACGGTCTGCAGCCGCTTGGAGGTGGCCGCCCGCAGCTGCTTGGCCCCGGCGTCCGTCAGGCAGGCGGCCAGCACCCGCAGCCCCCGCGCGTCCAGCTGCCGCGCCAGCAGGTTCCCGAAGCCGCTGTCGCATCCCGTGATCAGCACGTGCTTCTCCGAGAGCCGCGGCACCGTCTGCCGCTCCCGGTGCCAGCGCCGCAGCAGGAACAGCCCCAGCAGCGCGGCCGCCACGTACAGCCACATCCTCGGTAGCGGCAGCGGCACCGGCACCGGGATGGGGAGCGGGACGCGACCGGGAGAGGTTTGTCCCGACCTTGGCTTTGCTCTCTGGCCGCTGTTAATAATTAATTAGCGGATTGCGGGGCAACGTTCGCGGAGATGCCGCCGGGCCTCCGGGCACTACCGGGACGCGGGATCGGCTCCGCCCCGTCCTCTTACGGGGCTCGTCCCGCTGCTGCCGCCTGCAGCCCGCCGGGCTGCGGGCAGTGCCCCGGGATGTGTCCCGGGGCTTCGCTCCCGCCGTTCTTGGCAATAGTAACGGGAGGGAGGCAGCGCCCGCGGGTTCCCCCCGCGCCGCTGCGCTGCCCTCCCGGGAAGCCCCCGGGCTCCGGGACCATCCCGGCTCCCGGAACATCCCCGAGCCCTCCCGCCCCGGGAGCCCTCCGGATCACGGGACTACCTCGGGACCTTCCCAGATCCTGGGACCACCGCGAAAGCCGGGAGCCCCCCCGGGACCTTAGCACCCCAGGGTCTACCGGACCCCGGGACAACCCAGGACCGAGCCTCCAGGGACCCACGCGGACCTCGGGACACCCCCGGACCCCCGCGCTCCCATACCGCTCCGGATTCCCGGACACCGGGACATCCTGGGACATCTCAGCGCTCCCGGACCTCTCCGGATCCCCGGACACCCCCGGACACCGGGACATCCCGGGACATCTCAGCGCTCCCGGACCCACCCGCCCCGGGGCATTGCAGGACCCCCAAATCCCCCCTAACCTCAGCGCCCCGGCTCCCACCCGCCTCGGGACCCCCTCGGACCCCGGGGCATCCCCGCACCTCAGCACCCCGCCATCCTCCCGGTTCCGGGACCCCTCGGACCTCCGCGCTCCGGGACCACCCCCGGACCTCACGACCCCCGACCCCGCGGAGCCCGGGGCATCCCCTCCCGTCCATCCCGGGACCTCCCCGGTGCTTTGCTCTCCTCCCACTCCCCCCGAGTCGCCCACCCCCGGTTCCCGGTGCCCCCCCCCCCCCAGCGGCCCGGGGCCGGACTACAACTCCCGGCGGCCCCCGGGCTCGGTGCCCCGCCTCCCGCCGCCTCCCGCCGCTCCGCTCCCGCCATGGCGCGGTTCGAACCGGCGGCGCTGCCCGAGCTGCTCCCGGTCTTCTACCGGCGGCTCTTCCCGCACGGCCCCTACGGCCGCTGGCTCAGCTACGGCGGCGGTGAGCGGCGGGGGAAGCGGTACCGGGCGGGGGGGGACAGGCGGGGATGCGGCGATACCGGGCGGGGGAACCGGTACCGGGCGGGGGGGCACCGGCGGGGATGCGGCGATACCGGGCGGGGGCACCGGTACGGGGCAGGGGGCTCCACCGGAGACCGTGATACCGGGCGGGGGGAGTCCATACCGGGCGGGGAGCACCGATACCGGGCGAGGGGCATCGATACCGAGCGGGGGTCACCGATAGCGGGCGGGGGGGCACCGGCGGGGATGCGGCGATACCGGGCGGGGGGCATGGATACCGGGCGGGGGCACCGGTACGGGGCAGGGGGCTCCACCGGGGACTGTGATACCGGGCGGGGGGGGGGGGGGGGCACCGATACCGGACGAGGGGCGTCGGTACCGGGCGGGGAGAATCGATATGGGACGGGAACACTGATACCGGGCGAGGGGCATCGATACCGGCTGGGGGTCACCGATACCGGGCGGGGGTCACCGATACCGGGTGGGGGGCACTGATACCGGGGGGGGAACACCGCGATACCGGCTCCCAGCGCACCTTGGGGTGCCGGGGCGGGCGGTGGCTGGATGCACTGACCGGGACACCGGGAGGAGCGGGGAAGGGGGGGTCTGGGGGTGACTCTAATGGGGGGGTTTAGGATGGCATTGACCCCCCCGACCTTCTCCGTCCCTGCAGTGGTGAAGAACTACTTCCAGCTGCGGGAATTCTCCTTCACCCTGCGGGACGATGTCTACCTGCGCTTCCAGTCCTTCAACAGCCCCCAGGAGCTGGAGCGGGAGCTGCAGAAGATCAACCCCTACAAGATCGACATCGGCGCCGTCTATTCCCACCGGGTGAGTCCTCACCACCGTGCTGGGGAGGGTCTGCAGGGGTCCCCGGCCACGCTGAGCCCGTCCCGTCCCTCCTGCAGCCCAACCAGCACAACACGGTGCCCCTGGGAGCCTTCCAGCCGCAGGAGAAGGAGCTGGTCTTTGACATCGACATGACGGATTACGACGACGTCCGGACGTGCTGCAGGTTCCCCCGGGGGGGTGGTTCTGGGGCTGGGGAGGGGGTTTGGGGATGTGGGGTGTCCACCTGACCGCCCTCCCTCTGCCCCCAGCTCGGCCGATATCTGCTCCAAGTGCTGGACGCTGATGACCATCGCCGTCCGCATCATCGACCGCGCGCTCGTGGGTGAGGGGCTTGGGGACACCTGGGGGCCCTGGCTGGGCATGGCCGGGCCCCACAGCCATGCCCAGACCCCCAAAGAATTCCCAGAATTCGTTGAATGATCTGTTAGGAAAAGAATTTTAAGATCATCGAGTCCAACCCAGCCCCAACAGCTCAACTAAACCCTGGCACCCAGTGGCACATCCAGGC
Source organism: Motacilla alba alba (assembly GCF_015832195.1). Classification (NCBI taxonomy): domain Eukaryota; kingdom Metazoa; phylum Chordata; class Aves; order Passeriformes; family Motacillidae; genus Motacilla; species Motacilla alba. The sequence continues at coordinate 761,423 of NC_052044.1, read as the reverse complement.
TGTGTTAAACACACCCAGGGATGGGGACTCCACCGCCTCCCCGGTCCCATCTGTGCTCCCCCCAAAACCCATCTGTGCTCCCCCCAAAACCCATCTGTGCTCCCCCCAAAACCCATCTGTGCCCCTCCTAAACCCATCTCTACCCCCCAAAACCCATCTGTGCCCCCTCGAACCCATCTGTGCCCCCCCAAACCCATCTGTAGCCCCCCCAAACCCATCTGTGCCCCCCCAAAACCCATCTGTACTCCCCCCAAAACCCATCTGTGCCCCTCCTAAACCCATCTGTAGCCCCCCTAAACCCATCAGTGCCCTCTCAAACCCATCTGTGCCCCCCAAAACCCATCTGTGCCCCCCCAAAACCCATCTGTGCCCCCCCAAAACCCATCTGTGCCCCCCCAAACCCATCTGTACCTTGCCTAAACCCATCTCTACCCCCCAAAACCCATCTGTGCCCCTCCTAAACCCATCTGTGCCCCCCCAAAACCCATCAGTGCCCCTCCTAAACCCATCTGTGCCCCCCAAAACCCATCTGTGCCCTCTCAGACCCATCTGTGCCCCCCCAAAACCCATCTGTGCCCCCTCAAACCCATCTCTACCCCCCCAAAACCCATCGGTGCCCTCCCAAACCCATCTGTGCCCCCAAAACCCATCTCTACCCCCGAAAACCCTACTGTGCCCCTCCTAAACCCATCAGTCCACCCCCCAAAACCCATCTGTACCCTGCCTAAACCCATCTGTGCCCCCCCAAAACCCATCAGTGCCCCTCCTAAACCCATCTGTGCCCCCCAAAACCCATCTGTGCCCCTCCTAAACCCATCTGTGCCCCCCAAAACCCATCAGTGCCCCTCCTAAACCCATCTGTAGCCCCCCTAAACCCATCTCTACCCCTCCAAACCCATCTGTGCCTCCCAAACCCATCAGTGCCCCCCCAAAACCCATCTGTGCCCTCCCAAACCCATCTGTGCCCCCCAAACCCATTTGCACTGGTCACCACAGCCTGTCCAGATGTGGCCTCCAAACCCATCTGTGCCCCCCCAAAACCCATCAGTGCCCCCCCAAAACCCCACGTGTGCCCCCACAGAGGACCTGGGCGTGCGGCACCGCCTGTGGGTGTACTCTGGCAGGAGGGGCGTGCACTGCTGGGTGTGCGACGACGCCGTGAGGAAATGGTCCCCAGCGCTGAGGGCAGCTGCTGTGGAGTACCTGAGCCTGGTCAAGGTGCGTGCCAGGGGGGGCCAGGAACCCCCTGCCCGCCCTTGAGCTTGGTGAGGGTGGGACTGGGGGGCTTTGGGTACCCCTGAGCCTGTGGAAGGTGGGTTTGGGGGGGTTTGGGTACCCCTGAGCCTGGTGAAGGTGCGTGCCAGGGGGGGCCAGGAACCCCCTGCCCGCCCTTGAGCTTGGTGAGGGTGGGACTGGGGGGGTTTGGGTACCCCTGAGCCTGGTCAAGGTGGGTTTGGGGGGCTTTGGGTACCCCTGAGCCTGGTGAAGGTGGGTTTGGGGTGGTTTGGGTACCCCTGACCCTGGTGAAGGTGGGTTTGGGGGGGTTTGGGTACCCCTGAGCCTGGTGAAGGTGGGTTTGGGGTGGTTTGGGCACCCCTGAGCCTGGTGAAGGTGGATTTGGGGGCTTTGGGCACCCCTGACCCTGATGAAGGTGGGTTTGGGGGGTTTGGGCACCCTGTGACCCTGGGGCAGGTGGGTTTGGGGGGTTTGGGCACCCTGTGGCACTGATGAAGGTGGATTTGGGGGGTTTGGGCACCCCCTGACCCTGGAGCAGGTGGGTTTGGGGAGCCTTGGGTACCCCTGAGCCTGGTCAAGGTGCGTGCCAGGGGGGGCCAGGAACCCCCTGCCCGCCCTTGAGCTTGGTGAGGGTGGGACTGGGGGGGTTTGGGTACCCCTGACCCTGGTGAAGGTGGGTTTGGGGGCTTTGGGCACCCCTGAACCTGTAGAAGGTGGGTTTGGGATGGTTTGCGTACCCCTGAGCCTGTGGAAGGTGGGTGCAAGAGGGGCCAGGACCCCCCCTGTCCACCCCTCAGTCTGTGGAAGGTGGGTGCCAGGGGGGTTTGGGCACCCCTGAGCCTGGTGAAGGTGGGTTTGGGGGGCTTTGGGTACCCCTGAGCCTGGTGAAGGTGGGTTTGGGGGGGTTTGGGTACCCCCTGAGCCTGGTGAAGGTGGGTTTGGGGGGGTTTGGGTACCCCCTGAGCCTGGTGAAGGTGGGTTTGGGGTGGTTTGGGCACCCCTGAGCCTGGTGAAGGTGGGTTTGGGGTGGTTTGGGTACCCCTGAGCCTGGTGAAGGTGAGTTTGGGGGGCCTTGAGTACCCCTGAGCCTGGTGAAGGTGGGTTTGGGGGCCTTTGGGTACCCCTGAGCCTGGTGAAGGTGGGTTTGGGGGCCTTTGGGTACCCCAAGCCTGCTGAAGGTGGGTGCAAGAGGGGCCAGGACCCCCCCTGCCCACCCTTGAGCCTGTGGAAGGTGGGTGCCAGGGGAGTTTGGGTACCCCTGACCCTGGTGAAGGTGGGTTTGGGAAGGTCTGAGCACCCCCTGAGCCTGGTGAAGGTGGATTTGGGGGGTTTGGGCACCCCCTGACCCTGGAGCAGGTGGGTTTGGGGGCTTTGGGTACCCCTGAGCCTGGTCAAGGTGGGTTTGGGGGGGTTTGGGTACCCCTGAGCCTGGTCAAGGTGGGTTTGGGGGGCCTTGGGTACCCCTGAGCCTGGTCAAGGTGCGTGCCAGGGGGGGCCAGGAACCCCCTGCCCACCCTTGAGCTTGGTGAGGGTGGGACTGAGGGGGTTTGGGTACCCCTGAGCCTGGTGAAGGTGGGTTTGGGGGGCTTTGGGTACCCCTGAGCCTGGTGAAGGTGGGTTTGGGGGGGTTTGGGTACCCCTGAGCCTGGTGAAGGTGGGTTTGGGGGGTTTGGGCACCCCCTGACCCTGGAGCAGGTGGGTTTGGGGGGTTTGGGCACCCCGTGACCCTGGAGCAGGTGGGTTTGGGGGGTCTGGGCACCCTGTGGCACTGATGAAGGTGGGTTTGCGGGGTTTGGGCACCCCTGAGCCTATGGAAGGTGGGTTTGGGGGGTTTGGGCACCCCATGACCCTGGAGCAGGTGGGTTTGGGGGGTTTGGGCACCCCATGACCCTGGAGCAGGTGGGTTTGGGGGGTCTGGGCACCCTGTGACCCTGAAGCAGGTGGGTGTAAGGGGTTTGGGCACCCTGTGACCCTGGAGCAGGTGGGTTTGGGGGGTTTGGGCACCCTGTGACCCTGGAGCAGGTGGGTTTGGGGGGTCTGGGCACCCTGTGACCCTGGAGCAGGTGGGTTTGGGGGGTTTGGGCACCCTGTGACCCTGGAGCAGGTGGGTTTGGGGGGTCTGGGCACCCTGTGGCACTGATGAAGGTGGGTTTGGGGGGTCTGGGCACCCTGTGGCACTGATGAAGGTGGGTTTGGGGGGTCTGGGCACCCTGTGACCCTGGAGCAGGTGGGTTTGGGGGGTCTGGGCACCCTGTGGCACTGATGAAGGTGGGTTTGGGGGGGTTTGGGCACCTGTGGCACTGATGAAGGTGGGTTTGGGGGGGTTTGGGCACCTGTGGCACTGATGAAGGTGGGTTTGGGGGCTTTGGGTACCCCTGAGCCTATGGAAGGTGGGTTTGGGGGGTCTGGGCACCCTGTGACCCTGGTGAAGGTGGGTTTGGGGGGTCTTGGGTACCCCTGAGCCTGGTCAAGGTGGGTTTGGGGGGTTTGGGCACCCCCTGTCCCTGGAGCAGGTGGGTTTGGGGTGCCCAGCCCCCCTGCCCACTCCCCAAAACTGCTCCCCCTCTGTCCCCCAGGGCGGGGCAGACACGGTGAAGAAGGTGACCCTGTCCCACCCCGTGCACCCCTTCATCAGGTGGGTGAGGAGCTGTCAGATCCAACCTGTTTGTGAGCCAGGGATGGGACAGCTGAGGGGCATTTTAAAAACTTCTCTTCCGTTTTCAGTCTCTTGTGGAGGGTGAGGCAATCCAGATGTTGGAATTCACGCTGATGTGACAATATATTTATATTTTATAAATATAATTCACCCTGGCTGAAGGAGCTTTGCGAAATAGGTTTCCAGCCGTTGTCTGTGGTGGTTTTGGTTTGTTAATTTTAATTTTTTTTTTAAATTTTGAGGCTTTTTATTAATGTGTTGATGGGTGTGGTGGGTTTTGGTGTTGGCCAATCGCCAGTGAATTTATTTCTTGTTGTGAGGTAGGACTGGGAGAAAGGTGAAGTTGGCTTGGAATTTTAAAAAAGGGTATAAAGAAAAATTTATTAACTATAATTAAAAGAAAAAAGCTGGTAAGAATTAAAACAGATTTTTTCAGAGTATTTATTTCTTGTTGTGAGGTAGGATTGGGAGAAAGTTGGCTTGGAATTTTAAAAAAGGGTATAAAGAAAAAATTATTAACTGTAATTAAAAGGAAAAAAAAAAGCTATTAAGAATTAAAACAGATTTTTTCAGAGTATTTATTTCTTGTTGTGAGGTAGGATTGGGAGAAAGTTGGCTTGGAATTTTAAAAAAGGGTATAAAGAAAAAATTATTAACCGTAATTAAAAGGAAAAACAAAGCTATTAAGAATTAAAACGGATTTTTTCAGAATAGATTTCTGTACATTCATTGTTATAGTGCCAATGTCAGTGATAGTGCCTGGTGAACAAAGCCATCAAAGGAGTTTTTTTTCCATTCCTGAGGGAGAAACGAAATTGGGGGGAAACGAAATTGGGGGGAAACGAATTTGTAGGGAATGAATTTGTAGGGAATGAATTTGTAGGAAATGAACTTGTAGGGAATGAATTTGTAGGGAATGAATTTGTAGGGAAACGAATTTGTAGGGAAACGAATTTGTAGGGAATGAATTTGTAGGAAATGAATTTGTAGGAAATTAATTTGTAGGGAAACGAATTTGTAGGGAATGAATTTGTAGGAAACGAATTTGTAGGGAATGAATTTGTAGGGAAACGAATTTGTAGGGAATGAATTTGTAGGGAATGAACTTGTAGGAAACGAATTTGTAGGAAACGAATTTGTAGGAAATGAATTTGTAGGGAATGAATTTGTAGGGAATGAATTTGTAGGGAATGAATTTGTAGGAAACGAATTTGTAGGGAAACGAATTTGTAGGGAAACGAATTTGTAGGGAATGAACTTGTAGGAAATGAATTTGTAGGAAATGAATTTGTAGGGAATGAATTTGTAGGGAATGAATTTGTGGGAAATGAATTTGTAGGGAATGAATTTGTAGGGAATCCTCCAAGCCTGACAGAAAGCTCGCACGTCTGCCTGCAAAGCTCGAGATCAGAGATGCTGATTTAGGAACGCCGTGGAACGGGACAGACGAGAGAAATGCTGAGAGAAATGGAACTGAAACCAAGTTTCAAAGGATGCCCTTGCAAATAAAACTGGATGTTTTAGAGAAATAAAGCCACGAAAGGTGATTTTAGCAGGAATTTTAGATTGCTGGGTTTAAGGCATTTACAGCTTGCTGTGGCAAAAGCCGATGGGACGAAACTGCTCCCAGTGTGGTGTAATTAGGAAATGATCAGCTTTTGATTGCGATAAAACATCTGTATTAGGAAATGATCAGCTTTTAATGGCGACAAAACATCTGTATAATCAGCTTTTAATTGCGATAAAACATCTGTATTACGAAATGATCAGCTTTTAATTGCGACAAAACATCTGTATTAGGAAATAATCAGCTTTTGATGGCGATAAAACATCTGTATTAGGAAATGATCAGCTTTTAATTGCGATAAAACATCTGTATTAGGAAATGATCAGCTTTTAATTGCAATAAAACATCTGTATTAGGAAATAATCAGCTTTTAATGGCGATAAAACATCTGTATAATCAGCTTTTAATTGCGACAAAACATCTGTATAATCAGCTTTTAATTGCGACAAAACACCTGTATTAGGAAATGATCAGCTTTTAATGGCGATAAAACATCTGTATTAGGAAATGATCAGCTTTTAATGGCGATAAAACATCTGTATTAGGAAATGATCAGCTTTTAATGGCGATAAAACATCTGTATTAGGAAATAATCAGCTTTTAATGGCGATAAAACATCTGTATTAGGAAATGATCAGCTTTTAATGGCGACAAAACGTCTGTATTAGGAAATGATCAGCTTTTAATTGCGACAAAACATCTGTATTAGGAAATGATCAGCTTTTAATTGCGACAAAACATCTGTATTAGGAAATAATCGGCTTTTAATGGCGATAAAACATCTGTATAATCAGCTTTTAATTGCGACAAAACACCTGTATTAGGAAATGATCAGCTTTTGATGGCGACAAAACATCTGTATTATCCCGCCCTTCACGCGACGCTTAAAAATAGAAAAAAGCTTTTTAAAAAGCCTCTCAGCTGCCCCATATTTGGTCCAAAAAATGCCCTTTTTTGTCCGTGCCTGCAGGCGCTCGGTGGCCGTGGTGCAGAAATACTTTGAGGAGCACGCGCTGCTGGGCCAGGACATCCTGGGCTGCCCCGAGAGGTGGGACAAGGTGCTGGCCCTGCTCCCCGAGGGTATCCTTCCTGCTGGGGGAGGGGGTTAAAATGTGGGGTTAAAAATGTGGGGTTAAAATTAAAACGCAGGGTTAAAATATGGGATTAGAACATGGGGTTAAAATTAAAATATGGGGTTAAAATTAAAACGTGGGGTTAAAAATGTGGGGTTAAAATTAAAATGTGGGGTTAAAATATGGGGTTAAAATTGAAACTGGGGTTAAAATATGGGGTTAAAATTAAAACGTGGGGTTAAAATATGGGATTAGAACATGGGGTAGAACATGGGGTTAAAATGAAAATATGGGGTAAAAATTGAAATATGGGGTTAAAATATGGGATTGAAGTTAAAATATGGGGTTAAAACATGGGGTTAAAGTGAATTCCCAATAAATAATAATAAATTCCCAAGAGGTGGGACAAGGTGCTGGCCCTGCTCCCCGAGGGTATCCTTCCTGCTGGGGGGGGTTAAAATGTGGGGTTAAAAATGTGGGGTTAAAATTGAAATATGGGGTTAAAATTAAAATTGGGGTTAAAATATGGGGTTAAAATTAAAACTGGGGTTAAAAATGTGGGGTTAAAATTAAAATTGGGGTTAAAATATGGGGTTAAAATGTGGTAAAATGTGGGGTTAAAATTAAAACGTGGGGTTAAAATATGGGATTAGAACATGGGGTAGAACATGGGGTTAAAATGAAAATATGGGGTTAAAATATGGGGTTAAAATATGGGATTGAAGTTAAAATATGGGGTTAAAACATGGGGTCAGTGGGGTCCTGGAAGGGTAAATGGCGTCCTGGAAAGGCTAAATGGGGTCCTGGAAGGATAAATGGGGTCCTGGAAGGGTAAATGTTCTCCTAGAAGGGTAATGGGCTCCTCTAAGGGTAAATGGGATCCTAGAAGGGTAAAACAGATCCTGGAGGGATAAATGGGATCCTGGAAGGGTAAATGTGCTTTTAGAAGGGTAAATGAGACCCTAGAAGGGTAAAACAGATCCTGGAAGGGTAAAGGTGATCCTGGAAGGGTAAATGGGATCCTAGAAGGGTAAAACAGATCCTGGAAGGGTAAATGGGCTCCTGGAAGGGTAAAGGTGATCCTGGAAGGGTAAAACAGATCCTGGAAGGGTAAATGTGCTTTTAGAAGGGTAAATGGGATCCTGGAAGGGTAAATGGGCTCCTGGAAGGGTAAATGTGCTTTTAGAAGGGTAAATGGAGTCCTGGAAGGGTAAATGTGCTTTAAGAAGGGTAAATGGAGTCCTGGAAGGGTAAATGTGCTTTTAGAAGGGTAAAGGTGATCCTGGAAGGGTAAATGGGCTCCTGGAAGGGTAAATGTGCTTTTAGAAGGGTAAATGGAGTCCTGGAAGGGTAAATGTGCTTTTAGAAGGGTAAATGGGGTCCTGGAAGGGTAAATGGGGGTCCTGGAAAGGCTAAATGGCAAAACAAACGGAAAATCAGCGATGGGGATGAGCCTTGACGGGCAGCAGAGCTGCGGGAGCCGCTGCAGGCCGAGTTCCCCAGGAGGAAGGACTCGGTGCAGCGCTGGGAGCTGCTGCGCGCCCGCGCCGAGCGCGAGCGGGAGCGGGGCCGCCTCTGCTACCCCGACTGGGAGGTGATGCTGCAGCTCTGCTTCCCCCGCCTCGACGTCAACGTCAGCAAAGGGCTGGGCCACCTGCTCAAGAGCCCCTTCAGCGTGCACCCCAAAACAGGTGGGCGGCGGGAAGAGCGGGGGGCGCGCCGTCGCGTCCTCTGGAAAACCCTCTTTGCCCAGGGTTCCTCTCCTGGAGAGCTGAGAGGCCTCAGAGGAAAAGGAAAACAATCGTTCCCTGGTTGGCTTCTCCGGTGTTTTGCCGCTCTGGAGCGGGGTTTGGAGGTTGTTCATCCCGCTGGCGCGGGTTCGGTCGGTTTCATGGGGGTTGTTTGAATTTAATGAGCAGTCACGGTCAGGCTGTGTCAGGATCTGGAAGGAGTCACGGGTTTTAATTAGCATTCTTTGCAGCCTTCTGATAATTCCTTTCTCTATTCTTTAATACAGTTTTAGTATAGCATTCTAAAACATAACATATATAATATGATATTATGTTACATTATGTTACATTATGTTACATTATGTTACATTATATTTATATTATATTAATATTATATTACATTATATTATACTACTCTATACTACATTACATTACATTATATTATTTTATATTACATTACATTATATTACATTACATAATATTATATTATATTACATTATATTATATCATATTATATTACATTATATTATATTATATTATATTATATTATATTATATTATACTACTCTATACTACATTACATTACATTATATTACTTTATATTACATTATATTACATTATATTACATTATATTATATTATATTATATTATATTATATTATATTATATTAATATTATATTAATATTATATTATGTTACATTATGTTATATTATATTATATTAATATTATATTACATTATATTATATTATACCACTCTATACTACATTACATTACATGATATTATTTTATATTACATTACATTATATTATATAATCTATATTAGTAAAATATAAATATTAATTTTAATATAATTTAATATAATTTAATATAAAATATATTAAAATATAGATATAATTAATCTAATATATTGTAAAATAATATATTATGAAATATATAATAAATAAAGCAAATATATAATTTATCTATTTCTATATATTATATAGAAATATATATTGCATATATTACAAAATAATTACATTATTATTACAATTATAATGAATTTATCATAATTATAATTATTTATATTAATAGTAAATATTATATATAATTATATATTATTATAATTATAAATAATAATAATTATAATTATTATTATTATTATTATTACTATTATTATTAACATCTGCATTATCTCACCCTTGAAATAAAGTGAGAAAAAAAAATAGGAGATATAAAAAACCCCAAAACTTTTTAAGACACCTCTGAGTTCCCCCATGTCCAACCCGAGAACCCCGTAACCCAAAAACCCCGTAACCCGAACCCCGTAACCCGAGCCCCGCTGTGTCTCAGGGCGCATCTCGGTCCCGCTGGACCTGCAGAGGCTGGAGCAGTTCGATCCATTTTCCGTCCCCACCATCACGTACGTCAGCAGGGGGTGCCAGAGCCCCACAGCATGGCCCAAACCTTAAACCTAAACCCAAACCCTGACCCAGAGCCCACAGCATGGCCCAAACCCTAAACCCTAACCCAGAACCCACAGCATGGCCCAAACCCTAAACCTAACCCTAAACTGAACCCAGAGCCCCCAGCATGGCCCAAACCCTAAACCTAACCCTAAACTGAACCCAGAGCCCCCAGCATGGCCCAAACCCTAAACCCTAAACCTAAACCCAAACCCTGACCCAGAGCCCACAGCATGGCCCAAACCCTAAACCTAAACCTAAACCCTGACCCAGAGCCCACAGCATGGCCCAAACCCTAAACCTAACCCTAAACTGAACCCAGAGCCCACAGCATGGCCCAAACCCTAAACCTAAACCTAACCCTAACCCTAACCCAGAGCCCAGAGCATGGCCCAAACCCTAAACCTAAACCCAAACCCGAACCCAGAGCCCCACAGCATCTCCCTAACCCAAACCCTAAACCTAAACCCAAACCCTGACCCAGAGCCCACAGCATGGCCCAAACCCTAAACCTAAACCCAAACCCTGACCCAGAGCCCCACAGCATGGCCCAAACCCTAAACCCTAAACCTAAACCCTGACCCAGAGCCCACAGCATGGCCCAAACCCTAAACCTAACCCTAAACTGAACCCAGAGCCCACAGCATGGCCCAAACCCTAAACCTAACCCTAAACTGAACCCAGAGCCCCACAGCATGGCCCAAACCCTAACCCTAACCCTAAACTGAACCCAGAGCCCACAGCATGACCCAAACCCTAAACCTAACCCTAAACTGAACCCAGAGCCCAGAGCATGGCCCAAACCCTAAACCTAACCCTAAACTGAACCCAGAGCCCACAGCATGGCCCAAACCCTAAACCTAAACTGAACCCAGAGCCCAGAGCATGGCCCAAACCCTAAACCTAACCCTAAACTGAACCCAGAGCCCACAGCATGGCCCAAACCCTAAACCCTAAACCTAAACCCTGACCCAGAGCCCACAGCATGGCCCAAACCCTAAACCTAAACCCTAACCCTGACCCAGAGCCCACAGCATGGCCCAAACCCTAAACCCTAACCCAGAACCCACAGCATGGCCCAAACCCTAAACCTAAACCCAAACCCTAACCCAGAGCCCCAGAGCATGGCCCTAACCCAAACCCTAAACCTAAACCCTAACCCTAACCCTGGCCCCAAGCCTGACCCTGACCCTAATCCTCACCCAAACCCTAACCCTGACCCTAATCCTGACCCTAACTCTGCCCCTGCCCCATCCCTGCCCCGTTTGTCTCGTTTGTCCCAATTGTCCCCAGTGTCCCATCCCTGCCCTTAGTCCTGTTTGTCCCAATTGTCCCATTTGTCCCATCCCTGTCCCGATTGTCCCGATTGTCCCGTTTATCCCAATTGTCCCGATTGTCCTGTTTGCTTGTCCCGTTCCATTTGTCCCGATTGTCCCATTTGTCCCATCCCTGCCCTGTTAGTCCCAATTGTCCCATTTGTCCCATCCCTGTCCCGTTTGTCCCAATTGTCCCAATTGTCCCAATTGTCCCGATTGTCCCGTTTGTCCCGTTTGTCCCATTTGTCCCATCCCTGTCCCGTTTGTCCCAATTGTCCTGTTTGTTTGTCCCGATTGTCCTGTTTGTCCCGATTGTCCCGTTTGTCCTGTTTGTTTGCCCCGATTGTCCCAATTGTCCCAATTGTCCCATTTGTCCCGTTCCATTTGTCCCGATTGTCCCATTTGTCCCGATTGTCCCGTTTGTCCCAATTGTCCCGATTGTCCTGTTTGTTTGTCCCGATTGTCCCGATTGTCCCGTTTGCTTGTCCCGTTCCATTTGTCCCGTTTGTCCCGATTGTCCCGTTTGTCCCGATTGTCCCGTTTGTCCCGATTGTCCCGATTGTCCCGATTGTCCCGATTGTCCCAATTGTCCCGATGGTCCCGATTGTCCCCAGGTCGCTGTGCCAGGAGCTGGACGCGGCCGGCAGTGATGGCGAGCAGGAGGAGGGGGGGGACACGGAGCCCAAACGGCGCACGAGGGGTGAGAGGGGGGCTTTGGGGTCAGGGGGGGCTGTTTGGGGTGGGGTTTGGGGTCGGGGTTTGGGGTTTGGGGTCCGGAGAGGGGACTGGGGTCAGAATTACTGTTTGGGGTCAGGGATAGGGTTTGGGGTGGGGTTTGGGGTCAGGGATGGAGTCAGGGTGTGGGGTCGGGGGTGGGGTGTGGGGTCCGGAGTGGGGTGTGGGGTCAGGGATGGGGTTTGGGATCAGGGGTGGAGTTTGGGGTCAGAGTTTGGGATCAGGGGTGGGGTTTGGGTCAGGGATGGGGTTTGGAGTCAGGGTTTGGGATCAGGGGTGGAGTTTGGGGTCAGGGTTTGGGATCAGGGGTGGAGTTTGGGGTCAGGGTTTGGGATCAGGGGTGGAGTTTGGGGTCAGGGTTTGGGATCGGGGTGGAGTTTGGGGTCAGGGATGGGGTTTGTGGTCAGGGTTTGGGATCAGAGGTGGGGTTTGGGTCAGGGATGGGGTTTGGGGTCAGAGTTTGGGGTCAGGGATGGGGTTTGGGGTCGGGGATGGGGTTTGTGGTCAGAGTTTGGGGTCATGGATGGGGTTTGAGGGTCAAGGATGGGGTTTGGGGGTCAGGGATGGGCTTTTGGGGGTCAGGGATGGGGTTTGGGGTCAGGGTTTGGGGTCATGGATGGGGTTTGAGGGTCAAGGATGGAGTTTGGGGGTCATGGCTGTGGTTTTGGAGGTCAGGGCTGTGGTTTTGGGGGTCATGGCTGTGGTTTTGGGGTTCGGGGATGGGGTTTGGGGTCAGAGTTTGGGGTCATGGATGGGGTTTGAGGGTCAAGGATGGGGTTTGGGGGTCATGGCTGTGGGTTTGGGGGTTAGGGTTGGGGATTAGGGGTCGAGTTTGGGTTTTTGGGCGTTAGTGTCAGGGTTTGGATGTCAGGGTTGGGGTTTTGGGGTGGAGGCTGTGGTTTTAGGGGTCAGGGATGGCATTTGGAGGGTCAAGGTTGGGATTTTGGGGATCAGGGTCAGGGTTTTGGAGGCCGGGGACAAAGTTTTGGGGGTCAGGGCTGTGGTTTTGGGGGTTAGGGTTGGGGATTGGGTGTCAAGGTTGGGGTTTTGGGGTCAGGGATGGAGTTTGGGGTCAGGGATGGCATTTGGAGGTCAAGGTTGGAGTTTTGGGGGTTAGGGTTAGGTTTTGGGGTCAGGGCTGTGGTTTTGGGGGTCAGGGTTTGGGGGTCAGGGCTGTGGTTTTGGGGGTCAGGGATGGGGTTTTGGGGTTCGGGGATGGGGTTTGGGGTCAGGGGTGGGGTTTAGGGTCAGAGTTTGGGGTCAGGGATGGGGTTTGGGGTCAGGGGTGGGGTTTACGGTCAGGGTTTGGGGTCAAGGATGAGGTTTGGGGGTCAGGGCTGTGGTTTTGGGGGTCAGGGATGGGGTTTTGGGGTTCGGGGATGGGGTTTGGGATCAGGGTTTGGGGTCATGGATGGGGTTTGAGGGTCAAGGATGGGGTTTGGGGGTCAGGGCTGTGGTTTTGGGGGTTAGGGATGGGCATTTGGGGGTTGGGGATGGGGTTTGGGGTCAGGGTTTGGGGTCATGGATGGGGTTTGTGGTCAGAGTTTGGGGTCATGGATGGGGTTTGAGGGTCAAGGATGGGGTTTGGGGGTCAGGGCTGTGGTTTTGGGGGTTAGGGATGGGGTTTGGGGTCAGGGTTTGGGGTCATGGATGGGGTTTGAGGGTCAAGGATGGGGTTTGGGGGTCAGGGCTGTGGTTTTGGGGGTCAGGGATGGGGTTTTGGGGTTCGGGGATGGGGTTTGGGGTCATGGATGGGGTTTGAGGGTCAAGGATGGGGTTTGGGGGGTCAGGGCTGTGGTTTTGGGGGTCAGGGATGGGGTTTTGGGGTTCGGGGATGGGGTTTGGGGTCAGGGTATGGGATCAGGGGTGGAGTTTGGGGTCAGGGATGGGGTTTGGGGTCAGAGTTTGGGGTCAGGGTTTGGGGTCATGGATGGGGTTTGAGGGTCAAGGATGGGGTTTGGGGGTCAGGGCTGTGGTTTTGGGGGTTAGGGATGGGCATTTGGGGGTCAGGGATGGGGTTTGGGGTCAGGGTTTGGGGTCATGGATGGGGTTTGAGGGTCAAGGATGGGGTTTCGGGTCAGGGATGGCATTTGGAGGTCAAGGTTGGAGTTTTGGGGGTTAGGGTTAGGTTTTGGGGGTCAGGGCTGTGGTTTTGGGGGTCAGGGTTTGGGGGTCAGGGCTGTGGTTTTGGGGGTCAGGGATGGGGTTTTGGGGTTCGGGGATGGGGTTTGGGGTCAGGGTATGGGATCAGGGGTGGAGTTTGGGGTCAGGGATGGGGTTTGGGGTCAGGGGTGGGGTTTAGGGTCAGGGGTGGGGTTTAGGGTCAGGGTTTGGGGTCATGGATGGGGTTTGGGGGTCAGGGCTGTGGTTTTGGGGGTTAGGGCTGGGCGTTTGGGGGTCGGGGATGGGGTTTGGGGTCAGGGTTGGGGTTTTGGGGTCCCCAGCACCCACTCCCCAAACGCTCAGACTACAGGAGGACGAGCCTGGCCCCGTACGTGCGGCTCCTGGAGCAGTTTGTGGAGGAGATGGAGAGCGCCCGGCGGGGAGAGCGCATCCGCCGCAGCGGTGGGGCCCCAAAAAGCACCCCGAGAGGGGCCTTCTGCCTCTGAGAACGGGTTTGGGGGGCTCCTGAGGGATTTGGGGTCTGCCCTGCTGGATTTGGGGGCTGTCCCGTTGGATTTGGGGGTCTGTCCTGTTGGGTTTGGGAGTCTTTAATTGAATTTTTGGGGTCTTTCATTAAATTTTGGGGCCTGTCCCTTTGGATTTGGGGTCTGCCCTGCTGGATTTGGGGTCTGCCCTGCTGGATTTGGGGGCTGTCCCATTGGATTTGGGGTCTATCTTGTTGGGTTTGGGAGTCTTTAATTGAATTTTTGGGGTCTTTCATTAAATTTTGGGGTCTTTCATTAAATTTTGGGGCCTGTCCCTTTGGATTTGGGGTCTGTCCCTCTGGAGTTGGGGGCCTCCCATTGGATTTGGGGTCTGCCCTGCTGGATTTGGGGGTCTCTCAATGGATTTTGGGTCTTTAATGGAATTTTGGGGGTCTGTCCCTCTGAATTTGGGGTCTGCCCCTTTGGATTTGGAGGCCTCCCATTGGATTTGGGGTCTGTACTGCTGGATTTTGGGATTTTTAATTGAATTTTGGGGCCTGTCCCTCTGGATTTGGGGGCCTCCCATTAGATTTGGGGGTCTCTCATTGGATTTTGGGGGTCTGCCATGTTGGATTTGGGGTCTGTCCCTCTGGATTTGGGGGTCTTTCATCGAATTTTGGGGGCTGTCCCTTTAGATTTGGGGTCTGTCCCTTTGAATTTCGGGGTCTTTCATTGAATTTTGGGGGTCTGCCCTGTCAGATTTGGGGTCTCTCACTGAATTGGGGCCTGTCCCTCTGTGTTTGGAGTCTGTCCCTTTAGATTTGGGGGCTGTCCCTCTGGATTTGGGGTCTGTCCCTTTAGATTTGGGGTCTGTCCCTCTGGATTTGGGGGTCTTTCAGTGAATTTTGGGGCCTGTCCCTTTGGATTTGGGGCCTGTCCCTCTGGATTTGGGGGTATTTTATTGAATTTTGGGGATCTGCCCTGTCAGATTTGGGGTCTGTCCCTCTGGATTTGGGGGTATTTCATTGAATTTTGGGGCCTGTGCCTTTGGATTTGGGGTCTGTCCCTTTGAATTTCGGGGTCTTTCATTGAATTTTGGGGGTCTGCCCTGTCAGATTTGGGGTCTCTCACTGAAGTGGGGCCTGTCCCTCTGTGTTTGGAGCCTGTCCCTTTAGATTTGGGGGCTGTCCCTCTGGATTTGGGGGTCTTTCAGTGAATTTTGGGGCCTGTCCCTTTAGATTTGGGGTCTGTCCCTTTAGATTTGGGGTCTGTCCCTTTAGATTTGGGGTCTGTCCCTCTGGATTTGGGGGTCTTTCATTGAATTTTGGGGCCTGTCCCTTTAGATTTGGGGCCTGTCCCTCTGGATTTGGGGCCTGTCCCTCTGGATTTGGGGGTCTTTCAGTGAATTTTGGGGCCTGTCCCTTTGGATTTGGGGCCTGTCCCTTTAGATTTGGGGTCTGTCCCTCTGGATTTGGGGTCTGTCCCCTTGGGGGACCCCCACTGAGGGTTGGTGACAGAGAGGGACACAAGGAAGGAGCTGTGCCATCTCTGTTTTTGTCAAAACCTCCCCATTTCTCCTTTTTCTTGCAGATCTTCAAGGAGATTTCTGAGGCCTTGCCCCTGCCAGCGTCTCCCGTGTTGTCACTGTCACCTCCCCTGGCCGTGGGGGTCCCGTGGAGCGGCCAAACCCCCCGTGGCCCCGGTCCCTGCCCCGTTTTTGTCCCTTTTGTACCGTTTTTTACTCAAAACCCATTAAATCTTTCTGCTCAGCTCTGTGCTGGGGCTGCTGAGGAGGGCGGGGGTCCCCTCGCTGTGGGGAGGGGCTGGGGGAGGGGGTCCCTGCTCTGCAGGGTGGGGTCGCTGCCCCCCCGAGCCCTGCCTGGACCCTGTGCTGACCCCATAACCTTGTCCTGACCCCATAACCCTGTTCTGACCCCCTAACCCTGCCTGGACCCTGTGCTGACCCCATAACCTTGTCCTGACCCTCTAAACCTGCCCTGACCCCCTAACCCTGCCTGGACCCCCTAAACCTGTCCTGACCCCCTAATCCTGAATGGACCCCTTGTCTGACCCCCTAAACCTGTCCTGACCCCCTAACCCTGCCTGGATGCCCTGCCCTGACCCCATAACCCTGTTCTGACCCCATAACCCTGCCTGGACCCCCAAACCCTGCCTGGACCCCCTGTCCTGACCCCATAACCTTGTCCTGACCCTCTAAACCTGCCCTGACCCCCTAAACCTTCCTGGACCTCCTGCCCTGGCCCTGTCCTGATCCCCTAACCCTGCTCTAACCCCCTAATCCTGCTCTGACCCCCACCCTGACCCCATAACCCTGTTCTGACCCCATAACCCTGCCTGGACCCCCTGTCCTGACCCCATAACCCTGCCTGGACCCTCTAAACCTGTCCTGACCTCCTAATCCTGCCTGGAGCCCCTGTCCTGACCCCCTAAACCTGCCTGGACCCCCTGCCCTGGCCCTGTCCTGATCCCCTAACCCTGCTCTAACCCCCTAAACCTGCCTGGACCCCCTGCCCTGACCCCATAACCCTGCCTGGAGCCCCTGTCCTGACCCCATAACCCTGCCTGGACCCTCTAAACCTGTCCTGACCCCCTAAACCTGCCTGGACCCCCTGCCCTGACCCCATAACCCTGTCCAGAGCCTCTAACCCTGCTCTGACCCCCTAACCCTGCCTGAACCCCCTGTCCTGACCCCATAACCCTGTCCTGACCCCTAACCCTGCTCTAACCCCCTGTCCTGACCCCTAATCCTGTCCTGACCCCTAACCCTGCTCTAACCCGCTGTCCTGACCCCCTGTTCCCCCCGTTCCCCTCCCGGGATCCCGTTCCCCTCCCCGGGCTCTCTCCGCCCTCACGGTGGGGCCCGAGCAGAGCCCGGAACTGCGCAGCGCGGCCATGGCGGCCGGACCGGACCGCGTTGCCGGCCTCTCCCCCTGCCCCGGAAGTGCCGCGCTCCCGGAAGTCGCGCTGCCCTCTCGGTCTCTTTCCGCCGCCATCTTGGGCCCCGCTCCCCGCACAGTGAGTCCCGTGCCGCCATCCGCCTCCATCCACCGCCATCCGCCGCTCGGGGCGCCGCTCGCCGCTAACGGGATGAGCGGGTGGCCGGCAGGGCCCGGTTGAGGCCATCCATGGGGTCGTGGGCGCGCCGGGCAGGGTAGAGAGGGCGGCCCCGCGCCCCGGCGGGGGTGGGGGGGAGAGGCGGCCTAGGCCCGGGCCCGGGACCGGGGTGTCGTGCGGCCGAGGTGTCTCGGTAGATTGTCCCGGTAGAGGGAGGCTCGGTGTTCCAGCGGGGTGGGAAGGACGAGTTAACCGGTGCTGGCCCCCGGGCTGTCCCGGAGCCCCGGCGAGCCCGGGCCTGTCGGTTTGTCCGTTCCCGTAGAAATGCCCGGCGAAGCCACAGAAACCGTCCCGGCCACGGAGCAGGAGCTGCCGCAGCCGCAGGCGGAGACAGGTGAGACCGGGGGCGGGTTTGGGGAGGATTCCCGGGGGGATTCCCGGGATCCCCTCGCCGGGCGGGGAGGCTGGGCCGGGTCCCGGTGGCGGCGGGGGTTGCGTGACCCCGGTTTGAGTCTCGTCACGTCCCCCGCGGGGCTTTTGGGGTGTCCGTTCCATGGTCTCGCTGTGGCCGAAACAAACCGGGCCGGTTCTGTGGGTCCCGCGGGGAACGTGACCGGAGCCGGGAGAGCGGAGCGGGGACTCCGTGTCCCCAAGTGCCGGGACCGGGGACTCCTCGTGTCCCCAAGTGCCGGGACGGGACCGGGCATGGCTCGGAGCTCGGTTTGGGTGGGAGAGGAGGGCAGCGGTTGTGGCCAGGTCGGGGTGTTGGATTTGGGGTCCTGTCCCGTTGGATTTGGGGGTCTCTTCCGTTGGGTTTGGGGGTCCTGTCCTATGGGATTTGGGGTCCCGGTCCCATTGGATTTGGGGTCCTGTCCTATGGGGTTTAGGATCCTGTCCCCTGGGATTTGGGATCCTGTCCCCTGGGATTTGGGGTCCTGTTTTATGGGATTTGGGGATTCTGTCCTACTGGATTTGGGGTCCCGGTCCCACTGGATTTGAGGTCCCATGGGATTTGGGATCTTGTCCTATGGGATTGGGGGGCCTGTCCCCTTGGATTTGGGGTCCTGGTGCCACTGGATTTGGGAGCTTGTCCCGTTGGAGTTTGGGGTTTTTCCTGCTGGATTCAGCGGTCTTCCATGGGATTTTGGGTGTGCTCCATGACTGGGTGTTGTCACCCGATCTGAGGGTGAACAGGGCGCCCCTGTTGGAGTTGGGGGTCTCCCCTGTTGGAGTTGGGGGTCTTCTGGTGGATTTGAGGGTCTGCCCTGTTGGATTTGGGGGTTTCTCACTGAATTTTGGGGATCTGCCCCTTTGGATCTGGGGGGTCTTTCATTCAATTTTGGGGGTCAGTCCTGTTGAATCTGGGGATTTGTCCCGTGTGATTTGGGGGTCTCTCACTGAATTTTGGGGGTCTGTCCCTCTAGATTTGGGGTCTTTAATTGAAATTTGGGGATCTGTCCCTCTGGATTTGGGGGTCTTTCATTCAGTTTTGAGGGTCTGTCCTGTTGGATTTGGGGACCTGTCCCATTGGATTTGGGGGCTTCTCGCTGAATTTTTTGTGTCTGTCCCTTTGGATTTGGACATCTGTCCCTTTGGATCTGGGGGGTCTCTCACTGAATTTTGGGGGTCTGCCCAGTTGGATTTGGGGGTCTCTCATAGGATTTGGGGTTTGTCCCATTGGGGAGCCACCGCTGAGGGTTGGTGACAGAGAGGGGACACAGGGAGGGAGCTGAGTGATGGCTGTTGCTGTGACAGCTGCACCGATGATTCCCAGGAGCTGCCGAGCTCCTTATCCCTCCCGGCGTGGCTGGGATTCCTTTTTGGGGCCCCCTCCCTGCCATGGCTCCCCCGTCCCTCTCAACTGACAGCTCCCAAAATTCTGCCGCTCGTGGCTTTCCTCAGGCAGCTCCTTGGATTTTCATCTTATTCCTTGGAAAAAACCTGGAGATGTGGGGCTGATCCACAGGGGTTCTGGGCACAAATCCCCTGATTTTTGGGGAATCCTTTGGCTTGGGATGCTTGAGAAGGGCCCAGGGAAAGGTGGGGCTGTGAGGGAGAAGCAGGAATGATTGTGTTGATCAGGAATGTGCTCAGAAGGATTGTTCTGGAGAGGGTGGCCCTGCATGGCCTGTTCCGTGCTGCTCCTTTGGGAGGCACCAGGACGTTCCCTGGAGCGGGGAATGTCCTGGCACCCGCTGGCACTGCTGTCCAGCTCCAGGCCTGCCGTGGTTTGGGGTAAAACTGGCAGCACCTTTGAGGACCCCATTCCCAGGGCAGGGACAGGGATGTCACTCCCTGCATTCCTGGGTGGCAGCGAGACCAGGACACTGACCCTGATCCCAGGGTGTGACAGGGATACACAGCACCTGGGAGGGACAGGATCCATGGAATGGGGCTGGCTCTGGGCTCTGCAGCTCTGAGGGTGGCACCGTGCCCGGGCTGGTTCTGCTGGTTGGAGCAGCACTGCCCTGCCCGGGGCTCTTCCCTCCCTTGGATCTGCACTGGGAATGGCGTTGGGAATGTCAGGGCTCTGCAGGCTCCCAGGAGCTGGAACCTGAACCCTCTCATGGCCTCTGAGTGCTGGTTGGCATTGGGAATTTCATTGGGAATTTCTCTGGGAATGTCGGGGCTCTGCAGGCTCTCAGGAGCTGGGAGCTGAACCCTCTCATGGCCTCCGAGTGCTGGTTGGCATTGGGAATTTCATTGGGAATTTCAATTGGATTGTCAGGGCTCTCTGCAGGCTCCCAGGAGCTGGGAGCTGAACCCTCCCATGGCCTCTGAGTGCTGGTTGACATTAGGAATTTCATTGGGAATTTCAATTGGATTGTCAGGGCTCTCCCCAGGCTCTCAGGAGCTGGAACCTGAACCCTCCCATGGCCTCTGATTGCTGGTTGGCATTGGGAATTTCATTGGGAATTCCGCTAGGAATGTCAGGGCTCTCCCCAGGCTCTCAGGAGCTGGGAGCTGAACCCTCCCATGGCCTCTTGAGTGCTGGTTGGCACTGGGAATTTCATTGGGAATTTCTCTGGGAATGTCGGGGCTCTGCAGGCTCTCAGGAGCTGGGAGCTGAACCCTCTCGTGGCCTCTTGAGTGCTGGTTGGCACTGGGAATTTCATTGGGAATTTCACTGGGAATGTCAGGGCTCTGCAGGCTCTCAGGAGCTGGGAGCTGAACCCTCTCGTGGCCTCTTGAGTGCTGGTTGGCACTGGGAATTTCATTGGGAATTTCACTGGGAATGTCAGGGCTCTGCAGGCTCTCAGGAGCTGGGAGCTGAACCCTCCTCATGGCCTCTTCCCTAAATTGTGCCCTTTGATTGCTGCTTGGCATTGGGAATTTCATTGGGAATTTCATTGGAATTTCGCTAGGAATGTCAGGGCTCTCTCCAGGCTCTCTCAGCTCTGGCTTAGGGACTGCAAGCTCAGCCCTGACATGGCCTCTTCCCTAAATGGAAGGGGGATTGCTGCTTGGCATTGGGAATTTCGTTGGGAATTTCACTGGGAATGTCAGGGCTCTCTGCAGGCTCTCAGGAGCTGGGAGCTGAACCCTCCTCATGGGCTCTTCCCTAAATGGTGCCCTTTGATTTCTGCTTGGCATTGGGAATTTCATTGGGAATTTCACTGGGAATATCAGGGCTCTCTCCAGGCTCTCAGCTCTGGCTCAGGAGCTGGAAGCTGAACTCTCATGGCCTCTGCCTTAAACGGTGCCCCTTAATTACTGGTTGGGAATCTCTCTCCAGGGCTCTCTGCAGGCTCTCAGGAGCTGGGAGCTGAACCCTCTTCCCCAAACGGTGCCCTTTGATTGCTGGTTGGCGTTGGGAATTCCGTTGGCAGTGTCAGGGCTCTCTGCAGGCTCTCGGGAGCTGGGAGCTCAGCCCTGGCATGGCCTGTGGCCTGAGCAGTGCCCTGGGCTCACCAGCTGGTGTTGGCAATGGCCAGGCTCTCCGCAGGCTCTCTCAGACCTTCCTGGGGAGCTGGAAGCAGCTCCCGCTCGGTGGGACTTGCCTTAACAAACTCTTGTTCTCCCCGTTCAGCTCCAGCTGCCCCCGTGGCCGCTCCCATCCCTGCTCCAGGTACTCCTGTAACCCCTCGTGTGCCGCATTAACCAGCGTGTGCCGTTCTGGGGGTGCATTCCTTTAACCCTAACAGCTTCCAGGGCACTGGGGGGGCCTTTGACACCCCCAGGTCGTGCCCTCAGGGCATCTACCCCTGGCTGGAGGGAGGGGGCTCCCAGGGCACTCCAGGAGTAATTCCACGTGCCACTGGGTTATATTTGATTTTCCCTTCCTCTCCTCGGGTGGGTCTTTGTTCCCCCATGCTCCCTGCAGCCCGGGGGGTGACCCCAGGCTCGTGGGGGTGTCCTGACAGAGTTCTGGGGTTGTGACAGCCCCTTTGGTAGGGCAGAGCTGGATCCCTGCACCCCTGGGGCTTCCTGGTGGTTCAGGGAGTGCCTCCTGCCATCCAGGACTCTCAGGAAAATCTGTGTTCTGCAAGGGGATGAACGTCCTGGTCCGTGCTGACCCTGGCAGTGCCTGCTGGGCCAGAAGCCAGGCACAGATGCCAGAGGAATGCCAGGGCTGGCCGCATGCCGCCTCCCTGTGTCTCCTTCTCTCCCTCCCTCCTCTCATGGCTCACTCTGTTTCTCTCCTTTAGCTGTTCTTCATGCTGCTCATTCCCCACCTCTGACTCCATCTCCATCCGCCCAGGCACAGCTGCCCAGCACTGCCCAGGCTCTGCCAGGCCCCCCGGGCCCCGTGTCCCCCCCCGTGGTGCCAGCTGCAGCCATCCCCGTGTTCTCTGTGCCCCCCCAGCCCCCCGCCCCGGCTCTGCTGGGCCCAGTCACCGCTGCCCCTCCTCCAGCTCCGCAGGCCCCCGTGGGCTTTGCAGCCCCAGGCTCTCCAGGGCCTGCCCCGGTTAGCCCACTGTCCCCAGGATTCCCAGCTCCAGTGTCACCTGGCCTGGCTGCTGCTTCTGCTGCAGTGACAGTGGCTCCTCTTGTCCCCCCGCTGAGCCCCAGTTCTCTCCCAGCTGCTCTCACCTCTCCCATGAAAACTGCTGCTGCTGCAGCCTCTGTGGGAGCAGCTCCAGCCCCTCTCCCTGCCTCTGGAGCAGCCCCGGCCCCTTTCCCTGCCTCTGGAGCAGCCCCGGCCCCTTTCCCTGCCTCTGGAGCAGCCCCAGCTCCTTTCCCTGCCTCTGGAGCAGCCCCAGCTCCTTTCCCTGCCTCTGGAGCAGCCCCAGCTCCTCTCCCTCCATCTGGAGCAGCCCCGGCTCCTTTCCCTGCCTCTGGAGCAGCCCCGGCTCCTCTCCCTGCCTCTGGAGCAGCCCCGGCTCCTCTCCCTGCCTCTGGAGCAGCCCCGGCTCCTTTCCCTGCCTCTGGAGCAGCCCCGGCTCCTCTCCCTGCCTCTGGAGCAGCCCCAGCTCCTCTCCTACCTCCCCCATCCCGTCCCCTTCTGGCATCTCCCCCACCAGTGCCTCCCACTTTGCTGCCTGCTCCCACGGTGGCAGTGTCCCCCCAGAGTCCAGGGTCACCCCCACTTCCCTCAGCCCCGGCGTCTCCTGGAATTCCTGCTGTTCCAGCCTCTCCCCGAGCCTCAGCTCCAGCCCTGGTGGGTGCCATCTCTCCCCCTGTCTTCCTGGCTGCCCCCAAAGCTCCCTTGTCACCCCCTATCCCTCTGCTGCCAGCTGGGATGTCCCCTGCTGGCCCGGCCCCTGGTGCCCCAGTCTCACCACTGCTCCCAGTTGCTCCTTCTGCTGCCAAGGCCTGTCCCGTGGGCCCCCCAGCTGTGGGACACCCAGTCCCCCCCTCGGTGGCCAAGACCCCTCCTGGCAGCCCGGCCCCTCGGGCAGCTCCAGTGGCTCCTGCCCTGTCCACGCCCGCCCTGGGAGCTGCCATCTCTGTCCCAGGGTCTCCAGCAGCAGCTCCTGTGCCTGCTGTCCCCTCTGCCAGCTGTCCCCCTGTCACACCGGCCGTGGCGGCTCCTCCAAGTCCAGCTGCCGCCCCCTGTCCCCCTGTCACGCCGCCCGTGCCACCTCCAGCCACCCCTCCTGCGGCCAAAGCAGCTCCTGGGAGCCCGGTCACTGCCCCAGCTGCCCCCTCCGTCCCTGTCACCCCACCCATGGCACCTCTGGCCACCCCTCCTGTGGCTAAAACATCTCCTGCTGCCCCTGTCACACCGGCCATGGTGGCTCCAGCCGCCCCTCCTGCGGCCAAAGCGGCTCCTGGGAGCCCGGTCACTGTCCCCTGTGCCCCTGTCACACCGGCCATGGCAGTGCCACCCTCTCCAGCTGCCCCTCCCTCAGCCAAAGATGCTGCCAAGGGCTCTGTTGCTGCCTCAGCTGCCACTCCAAGTCCCCCCAGCCCTGCCAAAGCCACCCCACCTGCGGCCAAAAGTGCTCCCAAGAGCCCTGGCGCTGCCACCCCGTCCCCTGCCACCCCGTCCCCTGCCACCCCGTCCCCTGCCACCCCGTCCCCTGCCACCCCAGCTCCTGCAGCTCCACCAGCAGCCAAAACACCCCCAAAGAGCCCTGCCAAAGCCACCCCAGCTCCGGCCACCCCCCCTGGGGACAAGGCACCCCCAAAGAGCCCTGCCAAAGCCACCCCAGCTCCGGCTTCCCCTGGAGCAGCCAAGAAGTCTCCCAAAGGCAGCCCTGTCACTGCCCCATCTGCTCCTGTGGCTCCTGCACCTTCAGCTGCCCCTGCTGAGGCCAAGGCACCCCCAAAGAGCCCTGCCAAAGCCACCCCAACCCCTGCAGCCTCTCCTGAGGCCAAAGCACCCCCAAAGAGCCCTGCCAAAGCCACCCCACCTCCAGCCACCCCTGCTGAGGCCAAAACACCTCCAGCTCCTGCCCAGGTGCCTCCCAAGAGCCCTGCTCCAGCCACCCCACCTCCTACTGGCCCCCCAGCAGCCAAAACACCCCCAAAGAGCCCTGCCAAGGCCACCCCAGCTCCAGCAGCTGCTGCTGCAGCCAAAGGACCCTCAAAAAGCCCTGCTGAGGCCAAGACTCCCCCAAAAAGCCCTGCCAAAGCCACTCCTCCTGCTGAGGCCAAGGCACCCCCAAAAAGCCCTGTCAAAGCCACTCCTCCTGCTGAGGCCAAGGCACCCCCAAAAAGTCCTGTCAAAGCCACTCCCCCCCCAGCCACCCCTGCTGAGGCCAAGGCACCTCCAAAAAGCCCTGTCAAAGCCACTCCTCCTGCAGCCACCCCAGCTGAGGCCAAGGCACCCCCAAAAAGCCCTGTCAAAGCCACTCCTCCTGCAGCCACCCCAGCTGAGGCCAAGGCACCCCCAAAAAGCCCTGTCAAAGCCACCCCAGCTCCAGCCACCCCCGCTGCAGCCAAAGGACCCTCAAAAAGCCCTGCTGAGGCCAAGGCACCCCCAAAGAGCCCTGTCAAGGCCGCTCCAACTCCAGCAGCCCCAACCCCACCTCCTGCCCCATCCACGGGCGTTTCTGGTGCCCCTCCAAAGCCCCCAAGCCCTGGCAAGAAGCAGCAGCCCCTCGCCAATAACAAGGTGGCCAAGCCGGCCGCTCGCCCTCCCTCGAAAGCCGTGCCCGGCGCTGACGATGAGGACCTGCCACCTCTGCTCCCCCCCGAGCCGCCCGTGCTGCTGGAGCTGTCCCCTCCCGCGGGGGTCCCGCAGCCCCTCCTCAAGAATGACAAGGGTATTTCTCGGTTTTGCCGTGTGCATGGAGTGTCACTGGCTGCCCACGGGGGATTACTAACGGCGCCCGGGGTCCCGGTGAGCCGGGCCGCGGGGAGGGACGGGGCTCGGACACGGTCACTAACGCGTGTCCTCGGGCACGGAGCACGGTGTGGTTTGTGGTCTGTGGTTTGTGGCATGGGCACTGCGAGATGAGATGAGCTGAGCTGAGCTGGCTTCGCACAGAGATGCCACGTGCCTGGCCCTGCTGCGTGTGGTGGCCGCGCGGTGGCCTCGTGTCCGGCTGGCGGTGCAAGGGGGGATGTGGGCAGTGTTGGTGCCAAACTGGGATGTCCCCACGCTATGCCTGAAGTGCTGGGAGCACCCGGGCACGCCCTGCAGAGAGGTTTGCCAAGTTGCTCCTGGTGCAGTGGGCACAGAGACCCTTCCCAGAGGACTGGATCCAGGTAATGGCTGCACGGGAGCGTCAGGGTCACCTCCAGGTGACCTCCGGCCTCCGAGGCTGGGGACACCCAGCTCTGCTTCAACTGGTGTGGTCGGTGCCGTGGGTCACAAGTGGTGGTGGCACTGCAGCTGGTGGCCCTCTGGGCACCCAGAGGTGCTGTCCCCTGAGCAGGGTTTGGAGTTATCCCAGATCACGTCTGTAGTGAAGTCCCAGATGTGCAGCAGCCCTGGGGGCTCGGTGAGTGGGGTCTCGGTGCCGTGTGCCAGCTCTGGATTTGAGGGGACTCAAGAGAGGCCCTGTCACACTAAACTACTGCCACCTCAGCACACGCTTGGGTGTGCCACTCACCTCCTCCTCGAGCTGGTGCCACAGGCTGGAGCCACCTCAGGATTCATTCCGGAGCCTCCAGGCACCTCTGGCACGCTGCTCCCACCATGGCAAGGCTGAGGACGCACTCGTGCCACCCTGCTGATTGCATTTGGGGTGCAATGAGAGCTCCTGATGGCATTCAGAGTGCGGGGAGCGCTCCGTCACCACCTAACTGGGCTGACTGGTGGCTTCACCGGGCACCAGCAGCGTGCCCTGGACCTGCCTGGGGTGGGAAGAGTGAGGGCTGTGTGTGTCTCCGCAGGGTCTGGCACAGAGTCCGACAGCGATGAATCCGTACCAGAGCTCGAAGAGCAGGACTCCACACAGGCCACGACGCAGCAGGCACAGGTAGGGCAGGTGGCACGTGCCACGCGGTGGGTCAGGGTCCCCGCGGTGTCACCCCAGCGTTGTCACGGATCCCTCTGGCTTTCCCTCCCTGCAGCTCGCGGCAGCAGCCGAAATAGACGAAGAACCCGTCAGCAAAGCAAAACAGAGCCGGAGCGAGAAGAAAGCTCGCAAGGTGAGGCTTCACCTGTCCCTGGTGAACAGCCCCGGGGCTCAGAGGCACGCTGGGGATGTCACCAGTCCTGGATTGGAGTGTTCCCTCCAGCTGGCAGCCCGCGAGTGCTGCTCCGTGGCAGCAGATGCACGTTTCCACGTGTATCCACACAGCAAATGTTGGAGCTGGGACTCTCTGGAGAGAGGAGTGGGCACATCTGGCTCCAGGGCTCTTCTTCCCTCGCTGACCTTTCCGTGGTGTTTTTCAGGCAATGTCCAAGCTGGGCCTTCGCCAGGTGACAGGAGTCACCAGAGTCACCATCCGGAAATCCAAGAACATCCTCTTTGTCATCACAAAGCCAGACGTGTACAAGAGCCCGGCGTCAGACACCTACATCGTCTTCGGCGAGGCCAAGGTGAGCCCACCCTGGCGCCAGCAGGGCAGGGTTCCTTCCTGTCACCTGTGCACTGTGGGGCTCCTGCCAGGGAATGTGCTGGACTGGTCTCACCGCTCCTCTCCTTCCCTTCCCTCCTGCAGATCGAGGACCTGTCCCAGCAGGCTCAGCTGGCAGCTGCTGAAAAGTTCAAAGTGCAAGGAGAACCTGTTTCCAACATCCAGGAAAACACGCAGACCCCCACCGTGCAGGAGGAGAGCGAGGAAGAGGAGGTAAGGCCTTCTTCCCCAGCCTCTCTGTGGCGCCGTGGTTCGGGTTAATCCATAAATTCCTCTCCTTCATCCGCGGTTCTGTAATGGCAAAGGGAGAGCACAGGCTCCTGCCCTGGGGGTGCTGGCAGTGCGGGCCTGGCCTCCTGCCTTCCAACCCAATCCCAGCCCGTGCCAAGCCTGCAGCTGGCACCAATCCCGGGCTCTGTTTCTCCTTCAGGTTGACGAAACCGGCGTGGAGGTGAAAGACATCGAGCTGGTGATGTCGCAGGCGAACGTGTCGCGGGCGAAGGCCGTGCGAGCCCTCAAGAACAACAGTAACGACATCGTAAACGCGATAATGGTGAGCGCAGGGGGGCAGCGGCTTTGGGGGGGTCCCTGAGGGGAGCTGCTGCCTCCGGGCTGCCTCCTGACTCCCGTTCTCCCCACAGGAACTGACGATGTAGCCGCCGGAGGGAGGAGCCTTTTTTGGTGTTTCAGAGAAGAGTAAAATACAACTAAATTTAAAATTTGTACTATTTCTATCGGTTAATAAAGTTGTGGCTTATTGTTGGTGAAACGACTGCTCCGTGCTGCTTTGCTGTCTGTGGCCTCAGGGTGGAGCCTTCCTCCCAGGAAGATCCCGGCGCCGCTGGAACACCACCTGCCCGTTCCCTCCTTTCCTTCCTGTCCCAGAGCCTGGGACAGAGCAGGGTCACCCCTTCATCCCCTCGGGGTTCCCTTCAGGGGGGCTCCTCAGTGCCCTGCAGCAGGCAGGAAGGGGATCAGGGGTGAGGGAAAGGCTGTGAGCTCCAGTAAAGCCTTAGGGCAGGTGTGCTCCTTGGGCTGTACCCGGGTGATGGATGGACATGTCCCACGTCAGGGACAGCCCTGTGGGATGTCTTTATCCGTGATCTGGCATCGAGGGTGCCTTGCATTGTGGGTGCCACCAGTTGGGGTGGGATGTTGATCTGCTGGAGGGCAGGAAGCCCTGCGGAGCCAGCTGGACAGGATGGGCCGAGGCACCACCAACCCCCTGGAACGCTCCAGGTTAGGGGAGAGGGGCTGGAAAGCTGCCAAAGACCCTGGGGAGGCTGGTGCCAGCAGCTGGGCTGTGCCCAGGGGACAGAGGACACGGGGTGGCAGCTAGAGCCCTGAGCTCACCCTAAACAGCACCCCTAGAACCCCAGTTCTGCTCAACAGCAGCACAAGGCAGCGACCCTGCTGGTGGGACAGCTCCAGAACCTTCCCTGGGACAGCCCCAGGAGCCTCCCAGCAGGGTCAGGTCATTAACCCTGGTGGTGGGACAGCTCCAGAACCTTCCCTGGGACAGCCCCAGGAGCCTCTGGTGCAGGCTGTTCCCCCAGTCAGAAGGTCGGGATGGTGTTTGGAGGCTGCAGAGTCACAGGTAAGGACTGAGCAGATTTTTATGGTTTTTTAAAGGTATTTTTCAGGGCTTTTAAAGGATATTTTAGGGGGTTTTTTTTGCAGGAGTTTTTAGGAATTCTCTGGGAATGTTTAAGATACCTTTAGGGGTTTTTCGGGGCTTTTAAAAGAATTTTTTGGGGTGTTTTAAGGGCCTTCCTACTACCAATTAGAAATTTTAGGGGTTTTTTGGGTATTCTTGGGACTCATTTCGGACTATTTAAAAATTTTAGGGCTTTTTTAGAACTACTGGGGGTATGTGGAGGACTTTTTTAGGACTAGGGTATTTCTAGGATTTTTGAGGGCTTTTTAGGGTTTATCAGGACATTTTTAGGGGTTTGAGGTATTTTTAGGTTTTTGGGGGTAATTTAGAGCTCTCTTAGGACAATTTAGGGATTTTGTAAAGGTCCTTTGGGGATTTTTAGAGGTGTTTGAGGGGTTTATTAAAAGCATTTTTAGTAGGGTGTTTTTTAAATTAGAAAAATTATATTATTTTCAAATAAAAGGTTATTATTTTAAAATAAAATAATAATAAAATAAAATATATTAAAAATTAAATAAATATTAAACATATATTTTAATATATATTTAATTAACTATATATTAAAACAAATATATATAAATTAATAATATTAATATCAAAATTAAATCAAAAATAATATTAAATATTGACTTTTTAAAAATTATAATTAATTATTTTTTAATTAAAAAATGAATACCCTTAATAAAAGGGTATTTTTAGTGTATTTTAAGGGCGCCCTGAGGCTGTTTTTAGGACACTTTGAAAATTAGAGCTTTTTTTGGGAAGTCAGAGGGTTTTTCAGGGTCCTTCCAGGGCACGACAGAGGCCGAGGGGCAGCTTGGGGGGCACCGTGGGGGCTCGAGGGTGACCGAGGAGCAGGGAGAGGGGACAGCGGGTGACACACGGAGAGGCTGAGGGTGGCAGGGGCAGCTGGGGGGTGACACACAGGAGCTGAGGGGGGGCTTGGGGGTGACACACAGGAGCTGAGGGGGGGCTTGGGGGACACAGGGGGGCTTGAGGGTGACACACAGGAGCTGAGGGGCAGCTGAGAGGGGGCTTGGGGGGCAAGGGGGGGTTTGGGGGGCTTGAGGGTGGCACATGGGGGCTTGGGGGGGCACAGGGGGGCTAGGGGTGGACACACAGGGCTTGAGGAGCAAAGGGGGACATGGGGGTGACACATAAGAGCTAAAGTGGGGCTTGGGGGGCACAGGGCCCGGCTGGCAGCCGGATTTCCACGAATCTGAAGATGCCGCCCAGGGACAAGCTGCCACACACAGGGCAGGACAGAGGGAAGGGCACAGGGTGGGACACGGGAGAGGACAGGATGTGACAGGGCAAGGCAGGAGACAGGGGAAGACACGGGTCAGGACATGGAGCTGGACACTCAGGGTAGGACACAGGAGAGGACACACGCAGGGCAGGACATGGGACACACACCGGGCAGGTCACAGGGCAGGACATGGGACCCACAAAGGACAGCCCACACACAGGACAGGACACGGGACACTTCCAGAGCAGGACACGGGACACACACAGGGGACGACATGGGACACGCACAGGGCAGGACACGGGACACACACAGGGCAGGACACAGAGCAGGACACAGGGCAGGACACGGGACACACACAAGGCAGGACAAGGGACATGCACAGGGCAGGACACAGGGCAGGACACAGAGCAGGACACGGGACACACACAGGGCAGGACACAGGGTGGGACACAGAGCAGGACACAGGGCAGGACATGGGACACGCACAGGGCAGGACATGGGACACGCACAAGGCAGGACAAGGGACATGCACAGGGCAGGACACAGGGCAGGACACAGAGCAGGACAAGGGACATGCACAGTGCAGGACACAGGGCAGGACACAGGGCAGGACACAGGGCAGGACACAGGCTGTGTCACAGCCTTCGGGGCTGCTGGCGCTGCCCGCGCTCCCGCTCTGAGCACGGCGGCTTCCCCGGCACCCCCGGGACCCCGCCAGCCCCGCGCTGCTCTTTGCCCTCCTCCTTTCCCCCGCGCTGGTTCCTCATCTCTCCTGCCCTTGCAGACCCCTCGCTCTCCCTCCCGAGCGGGGCAGCGCCGCGGGGCTGGCGGGGGCCGGGCTCGCCGGCCGCTGCCGGGGCTCCGGGCGAGGACTCGGGGGATGCCGCGGCTCCCTGGCTGAGCCCGACGAGGGGCCGAGGAGCCCGTTCGGCTGTCGGGCGACTAAATGCCCGTTCCTGGGAGCCGCCCGCGAGCCCCCCGCTCCAAACGGCGGCGTCCCCCGCGAGCCCGGGGTTCCGCAGCGCTCCCGCCGCCGCCGCCGCCGGGCCAGCGGCCGCTGCTGCCCTCCGGCCGCTCGCTCTCCCTCCCGGTGTCTCCCTCCCGGTTCAAAAGCCACGCCGGCAGCCCGGCTTTGGCCGGAGGCAGCGCAGCATCCGGAGCTCCCCGCAGGCTGCAGCTGCCGCTCGCTCCGAGGGACGCCGGGCTCGGGGTCGCTCCCTGCCGCGGGTTGGTTTTGGGGACCGGGGCAAGGGAGAGATGGCAAACAAACGGCGTCAAAGGAAGGTGGTGGCGGGGACGGGATTGGGTGGGACGGGAGGGGATGGATGAGTATTTTAGGGTGTTTAGGGTCGAGGTGTCGGACCCTGAGGTGTGTTGAGGTGTCGGACCCTCCTGCTCCCCGTGGCAGGAGTGAGGACCGGCTTTGCTTGGTGGGATGCAGGACTGGGTTTGAGTTGTTGAAGAGCGGGGAAGGGATGTTGACTCCTCTCCTGCCAAAGCCTCGCAGGGCAGCGCCAGTCCGGCGGGCTTTGGGGGCTTAGAGGGAATTTCCCCCAGGCTCCGGGCTGTAAAACCCCCCGGGGCAGGCATGCAGCTCCCGCCCAGCGCCCAGGGATGGTGTCCCCCAGCGGCGCGGGGAACAGCCGGGCTGCAGGTGCTGCAGGAACACCTGCCCAGGTGCCAGCCGCGCAGAACCTCAACCCTCCTGAAGTGGAATGAACAGGCGCCACAAGCCCGTGTGGAGCGGGGATGTGAGTCAGAGCCCGGCACAAGTGAGACGGCTCTCATGAAAACTCGTGCCCGAGCCTGGGTGTGAGGCACAGCTCCGTTCACCGAGGTGTCCCACGTGCATTGCACGGCTCATTCCACGCACATTCACCCCTGGCTGCGGAATTCGCAGGCAACCCCGGCGAGGGAGGGGAGGAGAATCTTGGCTCCATGTTTCAGAAGGCTGATAATATATTATATTGTATATTATATTATATTATATTATATTATATTATATTATATTATAATTATATCACATTACATTATATTATATTATATCCCATTATATCATATCATATCCTATTATATCATATTATATCCTATTATATTATATCATATAATATAATATCCTGTATTATATTATATTATATTATATTATATTATATCACATAATATAATATATTATATCACATAATATAATATAATATTATATCACATAATATAATATAATATTATATCACATAATATAATATAACATAATACGGTATAATATAATATAACATAATACGGTATAATATGATATAATATAATATAATATAATATAATATAATATAATATAATATAATATAATATAACATTATATAATATAACATTACATTATATAATATCATATTGTATTGTATTGTATTATAATACATAATATAATATAATTATTATATTATATTATATTATATTATAACATAACATAACATAACATAACATAATATAACATATATAATAACATATATAAACATATAATATAATATAAACATAACATATATAATAACATAACATAACATAACAACATTATATTATATTATATTATATTATATTATATTATATCACATTATATTCTATTATATCACATTATATTATATTATATTATATATCACATTATATTATATTACATTACATTACATTACATTACATTACATTAAAATGCTACACCAAACTTACACTAAAAGAACAGAAGAAAGGATACACCCGAAAGCTAGAAAAGGAACAGAACGATAACAAAACCCCGTGACAGCTCAGAGCCTGGACACAGCTGGACCACGACTGGCCATCAGGCGAACACCATCCGCACGAGGCCGACCAAGGACGCGCCTCTTGGTGAAGCGTCTCCATTCCACACCACCAGATCTTATTGTTTACGTTTCTTTCCTGAGGCTTCTCGGGAGAAAATCCCAGCAAAAGGATTTTTATAAAATATGGCAGCGACCCCCGGCCCAGGGTAATCAGATCCACACCCTTCTGGGCATGCCTGGTGTGCTGTGGTGGTCGCACGGGGGCCTTTGGTGGTCTCTGAGGCCGAAGATTGTGGTCTTCCTCGTGACTGAACTTTAGAACTTTTCTCCCTTGCGTGTGCGCTTTTGGTCCCTTGGTGCTTGTCTGAGTGTGTCTGTGGGCCTTGATGAGCTCGGGGACAGAGGAGTTCCTTTATCTGGGTTCCTTCATCCCTTGGTGCTTATCTGAGTGTGTCTGTGGGCCTTGATGAGCTCGGGGACAGAGGAGTTCCTTTATCTGGGTTCCTTCATCCCTTGGTGCTTGTCTGAGTGTGTCTGTGGGCCTTGATGAGCTCGGGGACAGAGGAATTCCTTTATCTGGGTTCCTTCATCCCTTGGTCTTCTCCTGGTATTGTTCTTTATGCAAGAAGCTTCCGAAATTTCCATCTTCCTATGCCCCTTGTACCAGGGCAGAGGTTTCTTAAGCAAAAGGTTAAAATTCAGCGCCTAATTCTACAAACCAAAATGAGAACGCTCCATTCGTGTCGCTAGCTCGAGCGAACTCCAAAAATCCCTGTTCCACTCTGCCCCTTCCTCCCGCAGCGTCTCCGCGTCGAGGTGAACGAGCCATGGTGTGCTCCAGCCCCGCGCTCAGGGCTCAGGGCCAGCCCAGCTCTGCCCAGCCGGACCTGCTGTGGCTGGCCGACCTCACGGGCGCCCACCTCGGCTTGGCCCCCATCTCCCAGGACCCCGAGGACCGCTGCAGCATCTGGGAGAACCTGGTGAGCCTGGTGGACTTCCAGTGCCCGGGCTTCCCCCTGACGGCCGAGGAGCTCTGCCACTACATCGACATCCCCCGCTCCTCCCCGGCGGTGGCCGCGACCCTGCCCCGGGCCCTGACCCCGCCCGGGCCCCCCGCGCCCCCGGGGGACATCGACTACAGGACCGACGCGCGCGTCAAGCCGCCCTACTCCTACGCCACGCTGATCTGCATGGCCATGGAAGCCAGCCGGCAGCCCAAGCTCACCCTGGCCGCCATCTGCAAGTGGATCAGCGACAACTTCTGCTACTTCCGCCGCGCCCACCCCAGCTGGCAGGTAGGAGGAGGTTTGGGATGCCGGGTGTCTGCTGAGGAAGGCAGGAGCCTCCCCTGAAATGGGAAATGGAAACTCCCCTCCCTCTGGATTGTTAAAAATTTGAAATTAAGGGGCTGTCAGGCAAAAATAGGGGAGCAGGAATAACAGTTATTAGGGAAGGAAATTAAAAAATAAAATAAACAATGCAGTAAATCAAAGCAACACTGACAGAGTCAGAACACAGCCTGACACCCTGTGGGTCAGGGTGTTGGCAGCAGTCCAGCTGGAATTGTGGCTGCAGCGCTCCTGGAGTGACAAAATTAACCCAAGATGAACCCAAAATGGTCAAAAAGTGAACCCAAGATGAACCAAAATGGTCACAAAAGAAAAACCACTGTCAGAGTCAGAACACAGCCTGACACCCTGTGGGTCAGGGTGTTGGCAGCAGTCCAGCTGGAATTGTGGCTGCAGCGCTCCTGGAGTGTCAGGGGTGGTTCTGCTGGAGCAGGGATCCTGGAGATAAGGGTGGAAGATCCAGTGGAAGAGGCAGCTGCTCCTCTGGGAATCCAGCGGAGAAGCCGTGCTGGTGTTCCAGAACCTCCAGATTATACCCGGGTAGGAATGCTCGGCTCCTCCCTCTGGGCAGACATCTCCCAGCGGGATGCTGCAGTTTGTGATGTTTGGGAGGTCCCCAGGACGAGGCGAGAGACGAGAATGTGACTCCTTGCTCTCAGAAGGTTGATTTATTAGTATATAATATAATATAATATAATATAATATAATATAATATAATATAATATTATATTATATTATATTATATTACATTGTATTATATTGTATTACATTACATTACATTATATCGTATTATATTACATTATATCGTATTATGTTATGTTATATTATATTATATTATATTACATTGTATTATATTATATTACATTGTATTATATTTTATTACATTACATTACATTATATCGTATTATATTATATTATATTATGTTATATTATATTATATTATATTATGTTATATTATATTATATTATATTACATTACATTACATTACATTATATTATATTATATTATATTATATTATATTATATTATACTATGTTATATTATATTATATTATATTATGTTATATTGTTATATTATATTATATTATTACATTACATTACATTGCACTATATTGTATTGTATTATATTGTATTATGATATGTTATGTTATATTATGTTATATTTTATTTTATTTTATTACATCACATTACATAATATAATATTACATTACATTACATTACATTACATTACATTACATTACATTATATTATATTATATTATATTATATTATATTATATTATATTATTATTATTAAATTATATTATATTATATTATATATATTATATTTTATATATTATATTATATTATATTATATTATATTATATTACATTACATTACATTACATTACATTACATTACATTACATTATATAAAACAATGCTATATTCAAACTATACTAAAGAAACAGAGGAAGGATTCATCAGAAAGCTTAACAAGAACGAATAATAAAAACCCGTGACTGACTCTGGGAGGGAAAAACCCTGGGCAAAGAGGATTTTTCAGAAAATATCACGGTGACAATATTTCTTATCAACAGCCCTTTATCAGCAAATGCCCCGGAGGGCGGAGTGGGTGTGGAAGAGACCAGGGAAGCTGTCCTGAACAGAACCCAGCTGCCATCCACACGGCAAATAAAATGTCTGTGGGACATTCCGAGTTCCGACACATACAGTTTTAGGTTATGGGTTATATATATGTATGTTATAGGTTTTTTTATATATATATATATATATATATATATATAATGTTAAAATAGAAACTGTGCCATGTAAGATACTTTTTTTTGGGAGGACTCACACCGAGTAGCCACAGCGCACCTAAATCTTCCAGAGAAGAGAATTTATTGCTCTCTTATCGAGTTCTTCCCACCTGGCTCAGCCCTGAAGAGCCCTCAGGATTCAGAAGAAGGAGCTGACACTGCCCAGACAGAATCCTCTGTTTAAATAGAATTTATGCATCATGCATGAGGTGTATGAATATGCAACAGGCTGTTGCTTTTAAGGGTTAATCCTCTGTTAACGTGGGTCTTTTTTCAGGCTTATTTCACCCAAAAAAACACCCGACTGTCCGTAACTCTTAGTTTTTATTGTCTCATATTGTCCTAATCCAAATCGTCCAGATTTTTATTACTCTAACCATATTGCTATTTTTTGAACTTTTTAAAAACAAGTGATTGGTGTTTTTCACATTCCCGTTTTTCACATTCCCGCCTCGCTCAGCCCTGAAGAGCCCTCAGGATTCAGAGGAAGGAGCTGAGCTGACACTGCCCAGCCAGAATCCTTTGTTTGAACTGAATTTATGCATCATGCATGAGGAGTATGAATATGCAACAGGCTGTTGCTTTTAAGGGTTAATCCTCTGTTAACGTGGGTCTTTTTTCAGGCTTATTTCACCCAGAAAAGGCACCCAGACCATCCGTACTCTTAGTTTTTATTGCCTCATATTATTCCTAATCCAAATCGTCCAGATTTTTATTACTCTAATGATACTACTATTTTTACAACCATTGTATTACTATTAAACTTTTAAAATTTTAAAGACAAGTGGCTGGGGGATTCATCCCCGGGGTTTGTTCTTTTTTTTGTGTGTGTGTGTCCAGAGCTCCATCCGGCACAACCTGTGCATCAACAAGCGCTTCGTCAAGGTGCCCCGCGCCAAGGGGGAGCCGGGCAGAGGAGCCTTCTGGAAGCTTCACCCCCAGTACGCCGAGTGGCTCAAGAGCAGCACCCTCAAAGGGCACAGGTGATTTGTGGGAAAAAA
Organism: Motacilla alba alba; assembly: GCF_015832195.1. Classification (NCBI taxonomy): domain Eukaryota; kingdom Metazoa; phylum Chordata; class Aves; order Passeriformes; family Motacillidae; genus Motacilla; species Motacilla alba. The sequence continues at coordinate 724,760 of NC_052044.1, read as the reverse complement.
AAAAAACCCTAATTCCGCTGATACAAGGGTCTCTTCGAGCTAGGTCTTATAGGATTCTGGAGATTTCTGTCACTGTCGAGATAGCTTAGCTACTTCAGGTGGCACGAAATCAGCAGGATGGCTTTTGTGGCCGTGTTGGAAACAGGAAATTTTAATGAAAAGTTCTAATAAAAGGCAAAATAACAAATCTCTTTACAGAGAAAAACTGAGTTAGGGCAAGAGGTTTTTGCTCCTGGTAAGACACCCCACAAAAGCAATCAGTTCCTTTGTTCTCTTCTTTTTCTGGTGAATTGCTCATGTGGGATTTTTTTGTCCGATTGACCATTCTTAAGTTTGAGGTGAAGTTCCCCAGGTCCTGTCAGGCGTCTTCTTTGCTAATTGAGGAGAGAAACTTCTGGGCTTTGTTCCTTTTTAAGGAGACAAGGAACAGTTTGGTCACTCCATCAAAAGGGGGCACATCCCTACATTCCATAACTCGTAGAAGTCGTAAAACTGTGTTTATTGCAGGTAGAAGTCGTAAAAGTGCGTTTATTGCAGGGCTGGAGGCACGTGGGGGTCGTTGTTGCCCCTAAAGGAGATCCTAATGTGCCCCCCTGAGAATTCCCCGATCCTTTTTGATCCCCCTTACTGCTACATATGCATGAGGGCTCACAGTAGGTTCATGCATATTCATTTTTACCGCTTTCGAGTTACAACTCGCAGCTAGTCCTTGAACAGAGAGAACTCTCTGGTCATCCTGTCCGTTCCAAAGCTCATGGGGCCCTTCTTATCTCTTCACTTCGGGAATTGCATTCCTTTTTCCTCGGCCGGGGCAGTTTTTGGTGGTAACGGGCTGAACAAATTCACTTATTCTAGCAAGCTGCAGGCTTCATCATTCAAAGCGGCGCGTTTCGCCCAAATCCAAAGTGGATTTCTACTCTGTGAAATTTCGGCTCTGTGGTGTTTTCAGGGTCCCCAGACGAGGGAGAGAAGGAATTAATCTGGCTCCGTGTTCTTAGAAGGTTAATTTATTATTTTATGATCTGTATTATATTAAAGAACGCTTTACTAAAGAATAGAGAAAGGATGCAGACAGAAGGTTTAACAAGATAATGAATCTCGTGACTCTCCCCAGAGTCTGACACAGCCTGACCCTGATTGAGTCCAAACAATTCCCATGTTGGAGAAACAATCTCCAACCGCATTCCAAAGCAGCACAACACAGGAGAAGCAAATGAGACAAGGATTGTTCTCCTTTTTCTCTGGGGCTTCTCAGCTTCCCAGGAGAAGAACCCTGGGCAAAGAGGGTTTTTCAGAAAACACGACGGTGACACAGCTCTGTTTCACAGGGCCCTTCCAGAGCCGATCCCATCCTCCAGGAGAGCCCAGCAGGGAGCACGGCGTGTCCCCAGCCCCGCCGCCGCCGTCACCGGCGGCTCCCGGGGCGGCCTGGAGGTGGGCGCGGAGCTGCAGCGGCTGCTGCTGGAGTTTGAGGAGTTCGAGAGCAGCCACAGGTGGAGCCCCGTGGAGAAGCGAGCGGGCCAGCAGAGCAAGCAGCACTGGCCCGAGGCCTCTTGGCTACCCAGCGGTGCCGCGGCGAGCCAGGAGGGGCCGGGCGAGCTGACGGAGCTGAAGGGCAGCACGGAGTGGGAAGCGCTGCTCGACGCCGCCCCGGAGCAGGGAGATTTCTCTGCTCTGGTGGGGCAGCTCCCGCCTTCCAGCCAGCCTGGAACCTTCTCCCTGCACCCCACAAGGGCACGGGGGCAGCAGCTGGGCTGGCCACAAGTCCTCCCCGAGCCCAGCCCCGCCAAGCCAGGCTTGGATGAAACCGTGATGGCCACGGCTTTCCTGGAGGCTGCGTGGCCCGAGGAGATGAGAGGGAACCTCCCCAGCTGCATCCCCGGGGAGCCGGGGGCTGGAAACTTCCAGGCCAACAGGGAGGTCATGGATTGGGACTCTCTGGCCCATTTAAGACTCTATTAGAGATGGGAGATTAGATTAGATTAGATTAAATTAGATTAGATTAGATTAGATTAGATTAGATTGAATTAGTTTAGATTAAATTAGATTAGATTAGACTAGATTAAAATAGATTAGATTAGATTCAATTTGATTTGATGGATCCAGTGAGATCCAGTGAAATCCAATGAGATCCAATGAGATCCAGTGCGATCCAGTGAGATCCAAAGAGATCCAGTGAGATCCAGTGAGATCCAATTAGATCCAATGAAATCCAGTGAGATCCAATTAGATCCAGGGAGATCCAATGAGATCCAGTGGGATCCAGTGAGACCCAATGAGATCCAGTGAGATCCAGTGAGACCCAATGAGATCCAGTGAGATCCCATGAGATCCAATGAGATCCAGTGCGATCCAGGGAGATCCAGTGAGATCCAATGAGATCCAGTGAGATCCAACGAGATCCAGTGATATCCAGTGGGATCCAGTGGGATCCAATGCGATGGATTCAGGAGGGGCTTTGGGGGTGGGTGCAGCTGATTTTATGGGTGAGGTTTCTTTTTGCTGCTTTCTGTTCCGTTTTGCTCGGGGAACGGCGCTGGAGACACTCGGCCACTTTAATTTTTTTTTTTTTTCATTTTATTGGCAGTTTTTAAGAGACAGAATAAAGCACGCAAAGCACAGAAGTCCCGTTTTATGTTCTGGTTTCCCTCCAGCACCTTTGGCTCTGCCCTGGGGGCCGGGGAGATGTGCCCAGCCCAGCCCTGCCCACCCAGCTCAGGGCAGCTCTCAGCTCCTTCCACGCTGGCACAGCGACTCCCTGGGGGAAACTGAGGCACGAACGAGCGCCGGGGTGCCCCTGGGTCCAACACGAGCCGGGCTGAGCTCGGGAGCTGCTCCCGGCCTTGCCCATCCCCTTCCCCGCCCTGGTGGCAGCTCCTGGGGCTGGCACGGCCCGAGGGATGGGGACTGTCCCTGTGCCACCCCCCAGGGCTGGCACTGTCTTTGTGCCACTCCCCAGAGCTGGCACTGTCCCTGTGCCACTCCCCGGGGCTGGCACTGTCCCTGTGCCACTCACCAAGGCTGGCACTGTCCCTGTGCCACCCCCCAGGGCTGGCACTGTCCCTGTGCCACTCACCAAGGCTGGCACTGTCCCTGTGCCACCCTCCAGGGCTGGCACTGTCCCTGTGCCACTCACCAAGGCTGGCACTGTCCCTGTGCCACTCTCCAGAGCTGGCACTGTCCCTGTGCCACTCCCCAGAGCTGGCACTGTCCCTGTGCCACTCACCAAGGCTGGCACTGTCCCTGTGCCACCCTCCAGGGCTGGCACTGTCCCTGTGCCACCCCTCAGGGCTGGCACTGTCCCTGTGCCACTCACCAGAGCTGGCACTGTCCCTGTGCCACTCTCCAGGGGCTGGCACTGTCCCTGTGCCACTCACCAGAGCTGGCACTGTCCCTGTGCCACTCCCCAGGGCTGGCACTGTCCCTGTGCCACTCACCAGAGCTGGCACTGTCCCCGTGCCACTCCCCAGAGCTGGCACTGTCCTTATGCCACTCTCCAGAGCTGGCACTGTCCCTGTGCCACTCCCCAGAGCTGGCACTGTCCCTGTGCCACTCCCCAGAGCTGGCACTGTCCTTATGCCACTCTCCAGAGCTGGCACTGTCCCTGTGCCACTCTCCAGAGCTGGCACTGTCCCTGTGCCACCCCCCAGGGCTGGCACCGTCCCTGTGCCACCCCCCAGAGCTGGCACTGTCCCCGTGTCACCCCCCAGGGCTGGCACTGTCCCTGTGCCACTCTCCAGAGCTGGCACTGTCCCTGTGCCACCCCCCGGGGCTGGCACCGTCCCTGTGCCACTCCCCAGAGCTGGCACCGTCCCTGTGCCACTCTCCAGAGCTGGCACTGTCCCTGTGTCACCCCCCAGGGCTGGCACTGTCCCTGGGGTGCAGGAGGGGACCCGGGGGGGCTCCCGGGGGTCACCTGGCCCTGCTCACCCCAGAGTCCGGCTGCTGGGCACGGGGGGGACCTGGGGGGGCACCTGGGGGGGAGGGGACACACAGGGGACATCCCCTGAGCAGCGCTGCAGGACCCTCAGGCCGCCCACCCCCCCAAAACCCCAACCCCAACCCCAACCCCGGGCCGCAGCTCCTGTGTGTCCCCAGGGTGTCCCCAGGGTGTCCCCAGGGTGTCCCCAATGCCTCCAGTGACAGTGTGACACATGGGGGACACAGGGGTGAGGGGTGACAGAACTAAGAGGTGACACGGGGCTGAGGGGTGACAAACGGGTGACACAGAGCTAGGAGGTGACAGGGGACTGAAGGGTGACAGGACTGAGAGGTGTCAGGGCTGGGAGGTGACAAAGGGCTGAGAGGTGACAAAGGGCTGAGGGGTGACTCAGGACTGAGGGGTGACACAGGACTCACGGGTGACAGGACTGAGGGGTGACACAGGGCTCAGAGGTGACACAGGACTGACGGGTGACACGGGGCTCAGAGGTGACACAGGACTGAGGGGTGACACAGGACTGAGGGGTGACACAGGGTTGAGGGGTGACACAGGGCTCAGAGGTGCCATGGAGCTGAGAGGTGACACAGGACTGAGAGGTGACACAGGACTCATGGGTGACAGGACTGAGGGGTGACACAGGACTCAGAGGTGACACAGGGCTGAGGGGTGACACAGGGCTCAGAGGTGACACAGGACTGACGGGTGACACAGGACTGAGAGGTGACACAGGACTGAGGAGTGACACAGGACTGAGGGGTGACACAGGACTCATGGGTGACAGGACTGAGGGGTGACACAGGGCTCAGAGGTGACACAGGGCTGAGGGGTGACACAGGGCTCAGAGGTGACACGGGGCTCAGAGGTGACACAGGGCTGAGGGGTGACACGGGGCTCAGAGGTGACACAGGGCTGGGAGGTGACACAGGGCTCAGAGGTGACACAGGACTGACGGGTGACACAGGGCTGAGGGGTGACACAGGACTCACGGGTGACACGGGGCTCAGAGGTGACACGGGGCTCAGAGGTGACACAGGACTGAGGGGTGACACAGGGCTCAGGGGTGACACAGGGCTGAGGGGTGACACAGGGCTCAGAGGTGACACAGGACTGAGGGGTGACACAGGGCTCAGGGGTGACACAGGGCTGAGGGGTGACACGGGGCTCAGAGGTGACACAGGACTGAGGGGTGACACAGGTTGAGGGGTGACACGGGGCTCAGAGGTGACACAGGACTCACGGGTGACAGGACTGAGGGTCAAAATCCCGATTTTCCCGTATTTTTGATCCCCACGGATCCCCTGCTCCCCTGTCCCCGAGCCCTGGGGGTGACACCCCAGCTGTGACCCCAGCTGTGACCCCGATGGATCCCCAGATCCCAGCGGCCCCGCAGCAACCCGAGGGCCTTTCCGCGTTTTAATCCAATTTTTATTGGATTTAAATCGGATTTAATCCACCCGATCCTCGAGTCCCCCTGCCCCCGAATCCCAGGCGTCCCCTAAAATTCCTCCCGGCTCCCACTGGATTTTTCATTTTGGATTTTCCCAAATTTTGGGAATACAAAGCTTCTCTTCATTACGATTTTTTAGTTTTATTCCGACCGTGCCCACAAATAACGGGCGCGTTAACAACGGGCTCCTTTTTCCTGAAATTCTGCTTTTAAGGGGAATATTTTAGTGGAAAAACAAAAAAAAAAAAGGTTAAATTGGAC